>NC_067404.1:81726338-81936338 GCF_016432865.1 Antechinus flavipes
CTTGAGACTGGTCTGTGCCAAGCCCCCATTTTATATGGGGAAATGAAGGTACACAGAGGTGACAGTGACGGCCCAGTATCACCCGATAAAAAAGTCTAGATCCAGAATTCAAATTCGGGTCTTTTGGCTGCAAATCTAGCTTTCTCTCTACTGTAGTCTGCTACCTCCCATCCTCCGCCTTGGCCGCTGGTGAAAGGGGGGCCCAGGAGCGAGAGGCCAGCTATCGGCACCCATCTCATTCACTGCAGAGAGACCATAAACCAGGCTGGGAAACCTTGTTATCGGGTTTTGTAATTACGCTTGAATGATGGCACTTGAGAAAGGCAGGTTTAATTAGAGGGGGATGAAGAGGTATATAGAATTAAGAATTTCTGAGCTCAAAGAGGTCACAGAGTTCAATCTCCTCCACTTGCGGCCTCCCTTCCATGGCATCCGTGACAGGCCTGGAGACTCACAGTGTGATCCTCTTCATCTTTCATTGGACAGCTCTGATTGCGAGAGAGACCGTCTTTATATTGGCCCCCAGGCCAGCACGTCTCGTCATTTGGACCGGGTCCATTTGCAGAGGCCAATCAGAGCAAGGCTAAGCTGCAAGCCCCATGACAACTTTCAGATATCTGAAAGCTTCCATTGTGTTTCCTCCCAAGGAAGTAGTCCCGGTTCCTTCGGTTGCCACACATCTTCACGGCCTTGGTCCCCAAGCTCTGGATGTCTCTGGTTGGTTCCCAGCCTTCCTAGAAATGATCAGAGTCCTCTAGATTCGAGCCGATGAACACAGTGGGACAAGCGCTTCGACTGGCCCGTGAACGAATCCCAAAATCCCTTCTGCTGTCAAATGGCTCACTACAGTCCTCGGGTCTTTGTCACATAGAGATATGACTCTGATACTTCTATCTCAGAGCAGAAGCCTAGAAAAGCAGTCTGTTGTCGTTCAGTCATTTTTCAGTCACATCCCATTCTCCGTGACCCCAGTTGAGGTTTTCTCGGCAGAGATTCTAAAATGGTTTGTCATTTCCTTCTCCGGCTCATTTTCCAGATGAGGAAACTAAGGCAAATACAGGATCAAGTGACTTGCTGAGAGAAGCATCTGAGACTGGCTTTGAACTCGGGTTGTCCTGAGGCTCTATCCACTGTACCATCTCACTGCCTTCTGTCCATACCTGGTCTCATCTATAGACTCTGGGACTGGGGTCCTTTTCCCTTAACCACTTTGTTCACTCTGGAACTTGTCCTAAAGTTTATGGATTTCCACCTTTTAGAAAATAGGGGTATTGGCCCATTCTGGGTTTCTGACACCTCTCCTGTTGCCCATGATCCCCCCCGTCCTGAGTTCACCAAAAATGGTGCCATCATCTCATCTGTAGCATCTCTTCCATACATCCCCTTGTCTCCCCTGACACTGCCATCCCCCTGTCGCAGACTCTCGTCTCCTCACCCCCCGACCATCACAATAGCTGCTGGTTCTTCTGACTGGCAGCATTCTCTCCCCTTTGCAGTCCATCCTCCCTCAGATGTCAAAGTGAATTTTCTAAAGCACAGGTCTGACCTTGTTACTCTCTGCTCCCCCAACTCAGTAAACTCCAGGGGCTCCCTATCATTTCCAAGATGAAATAGAAAACCCTCTGTTTGCCATTGAAAGTCCTTCATAACCTGCCTTCCTTTTTAAAGTTTTCTTACACTTCCCCCCGCCCAAATACTGTTCGTATCAGTGACCTGGATCAAAGATAGTGCAAAGGAGACTCGGGATCAACCACCCAAGTGGGAGGAGAACCAAAGAGAAAGATGTCCCGAAAAGCCAGAGGGAAGAAAGAGTGATGGCCAGGGCCAAAGGCTGCAGAGATGAAGGATGAGGATGTCTGAGGAAAGGCCGCTGGATTTGGCAGGTGAGAGTCACTTTGGAGATAACGGTTTCAGCCGAAGCCAGAGTGCTGGGAGGGAAGAAGAGGCTGATAGGGGATGAAGGGGACAGCAGAAGAAGGAAGAATCGCCAAGTTTGTTCCTGCCCCATCCTGGGCCGGGTCTGACCGTGGAACTGAGCAGGACGTTAATAAACCGTGTGAGACTGAACAAAAAGAGTGGACTCTGGTCAGCGGGAGCCCCGTCCTCGGAGAACGAGCAGCATGCTCTGCCTGCCGCCCACTCACATGGAAGCCAGGGAGCCCGTTTCCAGAAACACCCGATGATAAATTATCGTAAGACCTTGCTCTGTGACTTGGACTTTGTAGCATGTGCAAGTATTCTGCGACTGCGTCCAGTTGGCTTACCGTGCAGCGAGACACAGCTGTTCGGCCTCATTCTCTATTCCCGCCTGGCCGGGTTCAAGTGAGGAAGCAAAGTCTACCCTCTCCCCGCTGTGGACATGAAGCTATAAAGGCACGATCTTTCTGGTGCTCCTGGCTCTGTTATGGCTATTCTTTCTTGCCTTTAGGGATGGAGTTCTGGAGACAAATCAGACCGGGTTTGTGAGCTGGAAGAGATTGGGAAAGCACCAGGGGAGGGCAGGGAGCGGAGTCGGGTCGAATCAGAGCCAGCAAATGGACACCACGACGTCTATCTTGGCAAGCCAGGTGGTGACTCTGTCTATCCATATCAGGCAGCAGACTTGGTGGGGCCCACGTGAATATTTTAAATGTGAATCCGTTCTCCCCAGAGAACGAGTGTGTGCCATTCAGGGGTATGGCCATACCGGTCTTGCCGGTTTTACTTAGTGGAAACTGATGATAATTGGCCAAATGAGCTTGGGCCATTAATTGTGGGGTCCATTAACAGCAGAAGATGGATGCTAACTGGTGATTGATGTGAGGAAGAATGGCTCAAAATGGGGGGGGGTGAGCCCATGATATTAGAAAGACGCTTCTCGTTCCAACAGCCCCCCAAACAAGAACTGCAAACTATTAACAGTCACATGAAAGAATGCTCCGGATCTTTAAAAATAAGAAAAACGCCAATCAAAACAAACCTAAAGATTCACCTCCTGCTCTAAAGCTCTATCGAGATGATAAAAGAATGGGAATAAACCACGTTGACAAGGTTGCGGGAAGACAGACACTTTAGTGTGTGTTGCTGATAGAACTGTGGAGTCGGATAACTGTTTTGGAAAGTGATTAAGACGTCCACACTCTTGGACCTAGAGACAGAAGGCCACTGAGAAGAAAGTCCCCACATAGATCAAGATATTTATGGCAGCACTTTTGGTGAAATCAAGAGACTGCAAATAGCCGACATTCTTTCGTGGATTGATGGCCAGTTGTAGTATGTATGTGAATGTGATATGATGTTATAGTATTATAAGAAATGATTATAATATATTTGTTATATTATATAATATAGTATATATAAATATAAAAAGAAATGATCATTTCTTGTTACATTGTATATATAAGAATAAATACTTATGATATTTTATATATCTGATTATATTATATAATATATATTTAATATATGATCATATAAATATTAGAAAAGTGTTGATTACAGAGAAATATGGAAAGATCTCCATGAACTAATTCAGAGGGAACCGCGCAGAGCCAAGAAAACGAGACGCACAATGATTACAACAGTGTCAATGGAAAAAAAAATGGACAAAAAAAATCAAAAATGAATACATCAAAATTACAAAGAACAAGCTTGGCGGGAGAAGAGATAGAGAAGATCTTCTTGCCCCATCCCTTTTGCAGAAGTGGGAGATGAATGGATATGGAACATTGCATATATTTTCAGACTTTTTCAATGTATTGATCATCTGTGCTCATTTTTTTCCTCTTCTTTTTCTGATCCGTAAAAATGTTTTTACATGGGATAGCTCTTTGGTAGAGAAGAGGGAAGGATACTGGAGGAAATTATGGTAATATAAAAAACCCCAAAGATCAATAAAAATTTATTTTAAAAGACAGACCTCTCTCTCTCAACCCCTCAGAGGCAACCCCAGGATCCGGAGGTATAGTAGCTGCTATTTGGAAACCTACCCTGCTAGTGTTCATGGGATTTGGAAAAAATAAGCCCAAAGTCTTCAATCAAGTTGCATCTTAGTATATATAAGGCTAGGATCAGAACCAAACAAAACACTTGTAGCCATATAACATCGACCAAAAGGAGGTCTTAACCATAGCATAGAGAAGTTATTCAGCAAAGACACAGCACTGATTCAATTGATGCAGGTTCCCTACCTTTACATTTGCCACCGCCGCGTACCCACCAGTAGCGTGTGTCAAGCCTGACGAACCCCTGGTATCTCGTGCATCGGGCTTTTATTCTCAGGAAGCTTCGTCAACAGTTGAGATCTTCGTCCTCTGGTTGGATTCAGCATGTGGGAGTAGGTCGTATTTCCATCACGCATACCTCCACACACACACACACACCTTCATTTGGTGTCCTAGGGCAAAGCCTTATTTGCCCTAAACTAGTCAGTTATTATTTGTCCTTCATTTTCAAAGTGACCAGAGAGAGATCAGGATGACTGGAGATGGTCCAGAATGCAGTGGGAGCCCTCGGCCTTTTTAAGCAAAGGTCTTCAACGGGTCCGTTTGACTGAGGCAACACCCATTCAGTGATCAGGGCTAAGTCAGAAACGAAGCTGAGAATGGCCTCTTCCACCTAGTCAGGAATAAATAAATAAATCAATGAATCAGGGAGGGCAAGCCCCTCGTGCTTTCTAGCCAAAAAGAAATGATTTCCAAGGCAATCCTAATAAACTTTGGATAGAAAACGCCATCTGCATCCAGAAAAAAGAACAATGGAGATTGAATGGGAATCAACAGATGCTATGTTCACGTCTTTTTTCTGTTTGTTTTTTCTCCCATGGTTTTTTCCCTCTTATTCTGACTTTTCCAACATGATTCATAAAGCAACATATATTAAAATAATTAATACTTTTTAAAAAGAAAAATAAATGATTGCTATTTATATTCACTCTGAGTCAATGAGGGCCCAATCGATGACCACTTGGGACCCACTGTTGGCTAATCAATGTGGGCCAGAGTGACTGGCTTTTGTTGGTGTCTAAATTTAATCCAACTTCATCAAGTGGATGTATTGGTAACACCTTGTACATGAATCACAAACTCATCCACTGAACCAGAGGCTAAAAGAGACCTCAGAGGTCATCCTCTCATTTTACAGAGGAGGAAACACAGAGAGGTACACAGTATCATAGATTTAAGGGACCTTAGAGGTCATCTTCTCATTTTACAGAGGAGGAAACCGAGGCAGAGAGAGACGAAAGATCTTGCTTCAAGTCACTCAGAATTTGAGCCCAGGTCCTCAGATCCCAAAGCCAGGGCTCCTTTCACTGCTCCACACTGGCGGGCTTAAGACCAAGGCCCCCTAACTCCAAATCCACTGCCTCTCCATCCTTGCCCTTGCATGAGGGACAAAGACGGAGATCATGCCAGGAAGTTGAAGGCCCAGCCCGACTTGATGAATGACACTCCAAAGATGATGGCACAAGGAAGATCCTGGGGCTCCTAAGAGCCCCAGGTGGGCGGCTTGCCAAGCCTTTCTTGGCAAATTCAGTTCCCACTCGAGCTATCTGCCAAGAACCCCAAACCACCAGAGAGCCTCCTTCACGTGCGGGGACTCGAGGTCCCCAAGAACGATGGCTCTCTCCTCCCTGGGCTCCCCTTTGCTTCCTCTGCCTCCCCCCACCAGGCCCCAAGTCTGAGCCTTTTGCTGCACTCTCCAGCTATGCCAATGGAGCCAGCTAGGGCACAGCCAGCCAGAATCCATTTGCATGATGCTGGGGTGAGGGGCGGGGACTGGGCCCGCCAAGCCATCAGAGCCTCAGCACACAGGAGCATTTGAAGGGCTTGAAGGGAGGAAGAGAAATGATGGCTCCCATTTATTTATTTAATTGCTTCCAAAAATTGATCCTCGGAGCACGCATCGGGAAGAGCGGACGATGAAATCCACAAACAGGGATAAAAAATGATCGCGCGTGTAACTGTACACTCAATTATTTACAGTTCATTTAGGAAGGTGTCTATTAACTTCAACAAGCTAGGAACCGAATCTTCTCCTTCCCACTGCCAGCTGTCCCTCCTTAGCTCCTTTGCTCCTGGGAATTTGCTGGATTTTATGGTTTGGGACCTAGGGCGATGCATTTTGAGTTGGAATTGGGGCCCTCTGAGCCCATCCTGGCTCACCTCATCATTCTGTAAAGAAGAAAATGGAGGGCCAGAGAGCAGTGTCCACCTGTCCAGGCTCTCACGACTGCCAGGATCAGAACCCAGGGCCCCCAACATGTAACAAGCATTCTTTCGAAACATCCTAGGTTTTGTGTTCAGAGAGCTTGGACATCAGGGAGAATCTGGAAAACCCCTTATTTGGGAGGGAAAGAAATGGAGCCCAAAATGGGGCTGGAAGCTGCTCACGCCCCTCCCAAGGGCTGAGAGCCAGAGGGCTTGGCAGGTGAAGGAGGCGAGTGGAGTGGGGACTTAAAGCCCTGGCCTTTGAGCTCCTCCCATGAGGCTTTGTGTGCAGGCAAGTGAGAAAGCTTCTCTGACAACAGGATACCAGCCACTGGCCTCGGACCACTCTGAGCCACTTTGGTGGCTTTCTTGGCAAATTCGGACTACCCTGAGGCACTTTGGGGACTTTAGGTGGGCACTTGTACGGCTTTGAGTCTTGCTGCCACTGCTGGCACCTTTGGGCAACTGGCCTTTTCTTTTTCTCTTTGGCAAGTTAAAGGGAAGACTGGGTGTCTTCTCTGGGGATGGAAGAGGAAGGGGGAGCAGAGGGGAGGGTCTTAGGGCAGCATCCTCCCTTTGCTCCAAAGCATCAGACTGCAAGCAGAGAGTCTCTGGGGAGCACCAAGTCAACAGCCCCATCCTAGCCCCTCCACCTCAAGTCCCTGCATCGGGGCAGCTCCACATTTACCAGAAAGATCTGGAGCCCCGTTCGGGCCGCCCCAATCTGGTTTGGTGGCTCAACCAGCAGGACTCGGGAGGTCTAAAGGCTGGAAAGTTCCAGGCCCACAAGATTCCAGAAAAGGGCCGGGCCATCAGACAGTAGGAGACCGTGTTGGTTGAAGGAAGGACTGGCTTTGGGACAGCCGAGATCTGGCTTGTGGACAACCAAAGGACAGTTAGGGACGGCAGGTGGAAATGAGTGGGCGGAGGAGGGGAAACATGCACCCAGCCCAGCAGGCAGGCCTGGGAAATGGAGGCTTAGCCATGCAACAGTAGCGCAGGGAAGGAAGGAAACACTGCCCGGGGGATGAGTCCCCAGCATTCCAGCACTGCTTCTGGGGAGCCTGGCCAAGGCCAGAATCCACTTTCCTTAATTGGTTGCAGCAGGAGGGGGAGGCGTAGAGGAACTTGGGCCAATTACACAATACCTTTCAGAGAGAGCAGCCCGTCCACCTCTCCCTCCCCTCTTCCCTGTCTCCAGCTGCCCTGAATCCCCAAAAGAGCCTAGGAAGGTGCCCCTTCACTGGCACACTGGGGCAGCAGCCCAAATCTTCCCTCGGATGGAGGCTCATGGGTCACCTTAGCTCAAGGACAGGCCCCTTAACTAAGCAGGGGCTTCTCGCTCTGGCATCTGTGATCTTGAAAAATGATTGATTGCTACAGACAGATAAATGATACAGACAGACATATAGAGACAGACAGACAGATGATACAGATAGACAGATACAGACTGGTAAATAGACTGATAGAAAGACAGATAAAGATACAGATAGATAGCTGATACGGATAGACAGGTATAGAGATAGAAACAGAAAGAAGGACCAGGAGACAGAGTGATAGGCAGGTAGACAGATGGATAGATACAGATTGGCAGACAGCGAAGTAGATAGAAACAGAAAGACAGAGTGGTAAATAAACAGATAGAGATAGACTGACAGACAGACAGATGGAGAGATACGATAGATGACAGATAGATACAGCTAGACAAGAAAGGTAGATAGAAACAATAAGACATACCGTTAAACGGATTGATAGATGGCTGGATAAATGAATAGATATAGATGAACAGACTTGTAGATAGACTGACAGGCAGACAGACAGATGGAGAGATACAGATGGATACAGAGAGACAAGACAGGTAGATAGAAACCATAAGACATACTGGTAAATAGATTGACAGATGGCTAGACAAATGAATAGATATAGATGGACAGACATGTAGATAGATTGATAGGCAGACAGACAGATGGCGAGATAAGAGATAGATACAGAGAGAGAAAGAGAGAGAGAGAGAGAGAGAGAGAGAGACAGACAGACACAAGAGAGGTAGAGAGACACTAAGATATACTGTTTAACGGATTGATAGATGGCTGGATAAATGAATAGATATAGATGGACAAACGTGTAGATAGATTGACAGACAGATAAATGGATAGCTACAGATAGATAGATGGATAGAAACAGAAAGAAGGACCGGGAGATAGATTGATAGACAAATGGATGGATGGATGGATAAATGACTAGACTGACAGACAGATAGACATAAACAGACAGATAACTATTTCAATATAATTGTGTTCCCTCAAGTGATCTTATCGATTTTCTCGTACGCATCCAGACCCACGATTCCAAGAAGGGGCCTGGAGCTCCGGCAGACTGCCAAAGGGGTCTGCGACACCAAATGGGCAGGGAACTCCCAGCATGGACAGACTATTTCCTTGGCCCTGTTCTCCTGGAGTCCAGGTAGCTTCTAGGGAGGGAATAACCAAAGCTGTGCAGTTTGTTACACACACACACACACACACACACACACACACACACATACACACGTGTGCACTGCCGCTCTCATGTTGTGTTAGAGCACTTGAGCCCATTTCCTGTCAGGACCCCCATGGGGGACTGAAATGGGCTCTGCTCTGCCACCAGAGCTTGGCTTGAAGGTCAGCAAAGCCCTTTAAATGCATCAATCATCTCCCCGGATGCTCCAAACAACTGAGAGGCGATCACTGCCGGGAATCCAGATGAGGAGAGTGGGGCTCCCACAGGTCGGAGGGACTAACCCAGGGTTCTATAGCGAATAAGCATCTGAAGCGAGATCAAATGAAGCTCTCTCCCAACTCTGGGCCCTATCCTCTAACCACTGAACTGCATTACCTTTCTAGAGGTCCACGGCATGCTCTGGCCACCTACCTGACCCACCCTGATGCTCAACCACAGCATAACCCCATTGGCCGTTAGTATCCCGGCCAACCCACAGAGCAGAGGGGGACAGCTAAGAGATGTCATCTTATGAAAAGGACCTACATCTAGCAGGCTCTGGAGAGGAGGGGCTGAATGTCACAAGTGGAAATGTCACCAGCATCAACAGAAAGGCCAAAACAAACATCCACAGCTCAATTACATGAGAACTTCAGGAAGGGGGAGACTTGGTTCGCCAGCACTTCGGGGAAGCGTCCGATTCTGTACGCACCAATGGGGCGACACGATGACCCCGACTTCCTCGGGCAGCACTTAGAGAGCAGTCCCGTGTCCAGGATGACCTAGGTGATATTCTCATGGTATTCCGATGGTCAATGGTCAATGAGCATCTATTAAGTACCTACTACGTGCTAGGTACTGTGCCGAGCGTTGGGGATACCATCCAGTGGGAGGGACAACGTGCAACAGCTACGTACAAACAAACTATGGGCCGGGTTTATGGGAGATATTGACCTAGGGAGGCACTAAGATTATGGGAGATAGGAAAAAACTTCTTGTAGAAGATAGGATTTTATTTAGTACTTGAAGAGATCCAGGAAGAGCAGGAGGAGGAGACAAAGAGGAAGAGAATTCCAGTCAGGACAAATGCCCAGATTTAGGTGATGGAAAGGGCAAAGGGGCCATTCTAGCATCTCCACCAAGAAAACCCCAAATGAGGCCGAGAAGAGTTGGACCCGGACAGACAAGGGAATGATGACAATGTTCACAGAGTATGTGATCAGGAATATGGAAAGACTGGAAAGGGAAGAAGAGGCTGCTGATGGAAGCTGGAGCCACTGGAGTTTCTTTGGATGGGAGTAATGTGTCCAGAGATGTCCTCTGGGAAGAGAAACGGAGAGACTCAAGGCGGGGAGGTTCTGTGAGAGACTGGACTTGGCCGTAGATCAGAGACATTGAAGATGACACCCAAGTTGGGCACCAGAATAACTGGGAAGGTAGTGGTACCCTCGACTGCGATTGGAAAGTTGGGAAGAAGGGAGCAGGGTTTGGGAAAAAGATAGTGAGTTCAGTTTGGGACACGTTACGTCGAAGATGTTCATGGGACATCCAGTTTGATATGTCCAATAGGTTGTTGGAAGTCAGGAGAAAGGATAAAAATGGGCAAATGGATCAGAGAATGATCAGCATAGAGATGGTAAAAGAGTGCAGGGAGCCAATAAAATCATCCAGTCAGAGAGGCTTGAAGGAAAAGAAAAGAGAACCCAGAAAAGAGAGAAGAGAGCCTGGAAAAGAGGGAAGAGAGCCCAAAAAAAAGAGAGAAGAGAGCCTGGAACAGAGAGAAGAGAGCCCAGAACAGAGAGAAGAGAGCCCAGAACAGAGAGAAAGGAACCTGGAAGAGAAAAGAGAGCCCAGAAGAGAAAAGAGAGATTAGAAAAAAGAGAAGAGAGCCTGGAGAAGAGAAAAGAGAGCCTGGAAGAGAAAAGAGAAAAGAGCCTGGAAAAGAGCTTTGTTGGGACGCTCACAGTAAGTGTGGGATCTGGAGCGAGATCTCAGCAAAGGAGACTGAGAAAGGCAGAAGGAGAGCTGGAATTAAGCAGCGGCCCAGAAACCTAGAAACTACCAAGGGAGAAGAGGGAGATGAGCCGTGTGGAAGGCTGCAGAGAGGTCCAGAGGGATGAGGGTTGGGAAAAGGCCCCTGGATTCGGCAGGGAGGAGATCCCTGGGAACTTTGGATAGACTCAAATGGCTGAAAGTTAAGGACAGCAGAGAAAGTAGCATCTCTTGGAATTGGTCTTCTCCGGTTTAGCCACAAAAAGGAGGATCCGGATGGACGGATCCAGTGGTAGCTTTTTGAGGCTGCATTCATATGCATTAGAGAAGCAACCTTAATGAGAGACTAGAAATGATGGAAGTCTCCTGGAACATTTATTAAGTACCTACTATGTGCTAGGTACTGTGTCCCGACTTGTGCAGATGAAGAAGGTCAAACTCTTTATGGGAGACGGGGTGAAGGAGGAAATAGTGGAAGAGGGCATTTGAATGATGGGAAATGAGAAGGAAAGAGGGACTTTGTGGTAGTGTGGCCTGAGCAACAAAGGGATGAGTGGCCTTAGGAGATAATGAGCTGCCCATCACTACCGGTCTCTGAGTGGAGGATGAATGACCACATGGCAGGGATGCTATAGAAAGCTTCCCTCTAGAGGAATAAGCATTTACATAGCCCTACTATGCGTCCAGCACTTTTAAACACAGGATCTCATTTCATTTTCACAACAACCTTGCGAGGTGGGTGCTATTTGTATCCCCCATTTTGCAGGTGAGAAAACCGAGGCAACCGTTTGCCCAAGGTAACACAACTAGAATCCGAGATCGGAGCTTAACTCGGTCATTCCTGACTCCAGGCCCAATCTCTGTACCATGCAGATGGACACGTGTGGCGAGGAAGGGGAATCTTCGGGGGCATTGGGAGCGTCCCATCCTCAGAAGGTTCTAAGCAGAGGCCAGAGGTCCCCTCGTGAAGGATATCTTAAACAGGATTCCTGCCAGGGACGCTTTGGGATCCTCCGGGAATCTTTGATGGGGCAAGTGTTAGACGAGTATTACCAAAACTCCAAGGCTGTCACAGGGTCATGTCCTCTGGGCCCACCAGGTCCTGGAAACGACCTTTGGAACAGAGTTAGGTCACGGACTTAAGGATTGGGCCCCAGAGGCCACTGCTGGGCTGCGGATGGGACAGGGCCGGAAGCTATACCCATAGTTCTAAGCCAATCCCTGGCGCCCTTACTGGCGGAGAGGTGAAGGGAAGGCACTGCAGTGGGTGGTGAAGAGCCCCTCCAAGTTAATGCCCTTCTGAGTCAAAGCTATAGGCCCCCCCAGTGACCCCCCCCCATCCAAGGACAAACAGCTTTGTCCCGGCCTGGCCGGAAAGCCCCAAACCTTCCTCACAAGTGGCCATCAGCCCGGCTGATCTCCACAATGATGGATCCGGGGGGACCACCGAGACTCTGCCCCTGGCCTGGGACCATCAGGGGAGCCAAGCCCTGCTCACTCCAGCTCCCCCTCCCAATCCCTCAAGCCCTGAACGGCTCTTGGAGTAGAAGTGTCTCAGGGTGGGGTCTCAAGGGAGGCTGGGAGAGCTGGTGGGCCCGGGGATGGGGACCCCAAGGAGGAGGAGGAGGGCCTGAGGTACTCCTTAGCACTCCAGCAGTAGACCTGGCCTGGCCCCCGGACCTAAGAGAACAGCCCACTGAGGCAGCAGCCCCGAGAAGAGGCCACAATCCAGCCTAATGGAGCTGAGGGAAGCCAACCCTCGCCATGGAAACTCATCCCCCGCAGTGACTCAGGTAGCCCCCAAGGGAACACCTCCTGGGAGTGGGAGGCGGTGCACAGTGCCGGGGGGGGGGGAGGTAGTGAGCTTGCTGCACAGGAGGAATCCGCCCCTCTCCTTCTTCCCTCAAGCCTCCTCAATGTGGGAAATTGGTCAGGAGAAGGGCCAGGAGACCCACGCACTTCTCCCAGGGTTCCTGTTGGCAGGTTGCCATGGTGACGGGGCCTCGCCTCTGCCTCCATCCCGCTTTGTTGACAGCCAGCAGAGGCTGATGACTCGGAGCTTGTCTCCTCCCTGCTGTGGTCACTTCCCCTCCCGTCGCACACCTCAATCAATGAGGGCTGAATCAGGGCCCGGGATGTGCTGGGCACTGGCCGGGGCCATGGGCAGTGGGAAGGGATGACCAAAGACTATTCTTTAGGAGCTCCGGATGACTCAGTGGAAGGGAGCTGGAGGCAAGACCCTGCTCCAGTCTATCCCAGGGGAGGACCCGGGCCCACCTTGGACAATGACTCAGTGCTTGAGAGAGGATGGAGGGAGCAGTTGCAGGGAGTCAGAGAGAAGGGGGTCTTTTCCTGCCCAAGAAGCTTCAATGGCTGGCTCCATTTTTGCCTCAAGCGTCAAAGGGCAAAGTCTTTTTGGTGTTTAAAGTCCTTCCCACTCTGGCTCCAGCCTGACTTTCCAGATTAGAGAATCATTACTCCAATCTCCCCCCCCCCCCATTCACACCATGTTCCAGCCAAGCTGGCCAACTTCCTGTTCCCTGCGAATGTCATTCCTTATCAATCAATCAATCAATAAATAAATGATAAATGAATAAATAAATAACAAAAAAAGACATTCCTTGTTCCATCTCCCACCTCTGTGCCTTTGCATGGGCTGTCCCTCCTACCTGGGATGCTCTTCCCGGCCCCAGGTCTTGGAATCCCTCCCTCCTTGGAGGCTGAAGCTCAGGATCACCTATTGGATCTTCTCCCCACCCCCTCACTCTACATATGTGTGGCAGCTTTTACTCCCAGTTCTGTGGAACAGACGCTCCTCAAGGGTAGGGCCTGCTCCAGTTTTTGGTCTTTGTACCCCAGTTCCTAGCATGGGCCTGGAGCACAGGAGATGTAACGGCCAGTACTTTTAGATTTCAGGAGTTCCCAGTTTACCAAGAGAAAACCATATGCTCCCCAACACCAGAGATGTGCAGAGAAAATATGAGGTAAGTGGGAGCCAGAGAACACCAATGGTGGCCTCCCACAGGAGGCCCTGAAAAACGCCGAGGCTTTTAAAAGGAGGAAGACCAAGGCAGGAGCCTCTCTGGGGTCCAACAAGAAAGCGGACGGAGCCTGGAGAGGGCCTGCCTCGTTCAGACCAGTGGCTGAATCTGTTCCTTCCCCTGACCATCGTACTGGCTGGCCCGAGCTGTGAGCAGAACGAGGGCTAAAAGAAGCTAACTTGGTACCATGGGGCAACCAGGAAGGGAATGAATGAATGAATGGCCAAGGGCTGAAGAGCAAGGGAGAGGGAGCAAAGGAACACAGAAAGGGCCAAGTGCTCCCTCCTTTGCCATTTTCCCGTGAACTGCCCTTCTCCCAGTGGAACCGGTCCAGGCCCCCCGCCCAGCTCTCCTTCGGGGTGCCTTGTGCCCACCCCCAGGTGGGAGAAGAGCCGCTTTCCAACAATCCCAAGAGGCCAGTACGCTCCCTCGCCTCCATCTCCCCCCACCTGCTTCCTGACCCCCCTTGCCAGCCCTCCCCTTCCCAGGATGCCATCCCTCCCCGGCAGAAGGAGTTGGCCCAGCGCCTTGGCGGTGACACATCCACGGATCCTCTGCCCAATCTTTCCTGTCTCGGCTGCCAGATTAATCTTCCTAAAACACTGCTTTTAGCGCAGCCTTGCCCTCCCCAAGAAACTCTACCAGCTCTCCAATGGCCACGAGAGAAATCCCCAATTCTTCGGCCTGACATTCTAGGCCTGCTCCGAGGCCCCGAAGCCATGCCCTTACCAGTCTTCTGTTGTGCTGGTCTCCCTTCCCGTAATGGGCCTCCCTGTCTCCGTTCCTTTTCCCTGCCTCCCTCATCCCTTCCAAATCTCCCCATCCCTATTCCAGTCTGTTTCTCTGAGACTGGCCTCCGACTCTGGGCCTCTTCCCAGTCATTGATTCCGTGTCCCAGCCTCCCCTGGTTCCTGGTGAGGAATGAGCTTGTGTCAGAAGATCTGGGTTCCAATGATAGCAGATTTGAGGGCTTATCACAGGCGAAACGAAGAGGTCGGTCCAGATGCTCTCTCGGCTCAAGCTCAGCTCTGGAGCTGCTGAATGGGGTGCCACTGCCACTAAAGCCAGCTCGCTCTGCACTGTACCAGAGCACTCTCCATTTGCCCCCCTCCATGGCTTTGATCTCTGACCCGACCACAAACTGCTTCTGGCCTCTTCCTTGGAGCCCCACCCATAGGCCACTGTCTTTCTTCCTCTAATTCTCCGGTTGGATAGCAGACGAGTCCCTCAGCCCCTCAATCGCCACCCTGCCCTTTGGTCCCTGACCCCTCACGGATCGAGATGCTGTCGCCAGTCTCTGCCGCCTTGGTCGGCCTGCTACCGCTCCCTCTGTCCGGGGCCTCGGCAGGAGATGGGGAGAAAGAGGCGGAGGTCAGAGGCCCTCAGGAGCCACCGTGGCTCCCTGCCTCTCGGGGCCCCGCTGATATCAGGCCTCCTTCTGCCAGGTCCCTTTGTTCTCCGTGCTCTCTGCCCACCTTCCTGAAGTTTGACAGACCCTGAGCAAGCCCCCGCTGTCTAGTGGCTGCCCTCTATCATGGGCGCCACCCGCAGATCCCCAGAAGCACCACGTCAGGTGGTAAGAATGCCCAAGAGAGCCCGACACGCTGCCATCCCTCTTCTGGATTTATTTAATAAGCATTGATTAAGTACATCCTATGTGCCAAGCACCGAGGAAACAGCCACAAAAACGAAGCTGGGCCAACCAGTATTGATTAAGCATCTACTGTGTGCTGGCTGCCGTGGTAAGCACCGGGGCATAAAGCGCCAGGGATACGAAGCCGGGCCGGAGCCGTCCCTGCCCTCGGGGAGCTCATCATCAAAGGGAGGGATGACACACAAACAAGTGGGGACACACGAGACCCTTAGGGGACAAATGGCGGGTGATCAAGGGCCTCCCTACCCTCCACATGCTTCCACTTGATTGAGAAGAAGCTACACAGACACAGATGGCCTAATCCAACGTTTACAGAGCCAGAGAGGGAGAGGCAGAGGGCACCGGCGAGGGCTCAGGGCACCGGACGGGCTCCTGCGACCAAGGGGACGGATAATAATGAGCGTTTGCGCCAAGTTGGGGAGGGAAGGGAGGTGGAAGGCCTCTGCCTTGATGGAGCCCAGAATTTACTTCCATTCCCATGTGGCTTCCTCTAAGGCTCAGCGAAACACCCCCTGCACCACAGTGCCACGTCCAGCAGTCTGCCTCTCCATGGGAAAGGCCGCTGAAGGCCGTAGCCCAGTGGGGGGGTAAACAGAGTCTGGGCTCAGAGGCAGAGGAGCATGGTTCTGATGCCAACTCTTCTAGTGGCTGCCTTGGGGATCTGGGAAAAGTTTTGGAGATCAACCCCAGAGCTCCACTTTGTTCAACAAGGCATGTGTTGGGGTGGGGGTGGGGTAGACCTGGGGTAGAACAAGCTTTTATTAAACTACTGAGGGTCAGGCCCTGTACCAGGCCCTAGAGAGAGAAGAACTAAAACAAAGGAGCAAGAATTCCACAGAAGGGCATTCTGGGTAAGGGGCACAGCCTGAGCAAAGGTGTGGGGGCAGGCCTCCGGCCAAGCCCCAGTGTGCTGAGCTAGCCTAGGCCCTGGCTCAGCCTTCACTTGCCCTCTCCTGTTAGGCAGGGGCCCCACAGGGTTTCAGTCCTTCTCTTCCTCACTGACTAACATACATCATCTTGTCCATCTTCCCCCTCTCCATTTCCTTGCGCTCTTTTACGTTCTCCAGCTTTCACAATGTGCTTTTCCTGCGATTCCTGGGATCTCACTCCACACTGTGCCTGTGCCTCGTACCTGGCTATGGGCTAGCGGGCTTCTTGGCTTCTCTTCTGGCCGGGGCGCCCCCTCTCTCTGACCCTATTTCTTCTGTAGCTTTCTCTTGACAGAGAGACAGAGGTGTGTGTGTGTGTGTGTGTGTGTGTGTGTGTGTGTGTGTACACAGAGACAGATGCAGAGACGGGAAGGAAGGGAGAGAGGAAAGGAGAGGGGAGGAGGAAAAGAAAAGATCAAGGAAGGGAGGGGTGAGAAAGGGAGAGGGAGCACAGAGGAAAAAAGGGAGGGAAGGAGGAAGAGAGACAGACACAGAGACAGAGACAGAAAGAGAGACAGAGGCAGAGACAGAGAGACACAGACAGAGAGAGACAGAAAAATAGAGGAAGGGAGGGAGGGAGAGTACAAACATCAGCAGTTAGATTCTGCCTTTTTTTTTCTTTTCCGCATAAATTGCATCAGAGTCTCTTCTCGTCTTGTGCCCCATTCTTGCCTTTGGATAATCAAGTCCCCCTTTGCTGATCTGCCCTGACAGAGCAGCAGGACTCCTGATAATCCCTAAATCCTTCTTGTTTGGCCTGGAGATGCATAATATGATTTGTTTTATAGCTGTTTCCCTTCCTAATTCTGTTTTGCTTGGGTCAATATTAGGATGAGTTTGCAGTCCCTGAGCACACAGGGACTGGTGGGAAGGGGAGGAGGCCTGGGAGGTGGCCCAGAAGCATGCTGGGTAAGAGGAGGAGGGGCACCTTGGGACTAGAAAATTGCTCGAGATCAGCCAGCCAGCCAGTCAACAAATATTTATAAGCAAGACTAGAAGGGACGTCAATGACTGTAGCCTGCCCCGAGCCAGGTGGAAGGAGCTTCGGGAGCTGTCCATGGTTCTAAGAGCTCTGCGGCGTCCCAGGGGGCCAGCCCCCTTTCTTAAACTCTTCATTAAAAATAAAATCCATTAGAAAATCACAGACCCCAGTGATCCATTAGTTTTTCTGCCACAGATCTAGCCTGGGAGGACCCTGGGAGATCACCTAGCCCAGCCCCTCTCATTTGACCGCTAGTAAGGGGTGGTTCCAATGTGGACCCCCCCATCCTCTGTCCTCCCCCAGGCCCCCCCACAATTTTGACATATGTCAGTTCACACACGAATGCAAACGTCCCTTGGGGTATCTGGTCACGGGCATCCTCGGCGGCAGGGCCTGGGGACGAAACCTAACCACTGCACGACCTCCGGTGACCGGTAAGAGCGGGGAAAGGAGCCGGGGAGAGTGCCTGATTCCAACCAGTTCTAGGGGAGGCCCTGGGAAAGGACCGGCCAAAAATCTGGCCCTGAGAACTTGGCTAAGGCAAGCCTAACCTTGGAGATGGGAGGCTCCGAGGTCAGTCGGTCCCAAAGGCTGTCCTGGCTCTCAAAGCGTGTTTCAGAAGAAATAGGGAGGTCAAGGGTCCTGCTCAAGGTCACACAGTTCATGACGGATGGAAATTTAACCTCAGGTGCTCCAGTCCCATGAGGACATGTTAGCTCAGTCTCCTCCTGCCTCAGTTCCACTTCCCAGCTCAATTCCTCAGCTCAGACTTCAAAGCTAGACAAGATCTGGAAACGAGTTCAAATCACGCCATATACCACGCTTGTCATCCTGCCGCAATATCTTTATTCTGGCTTTTTTTCCTCCAATGAAAAGCCTTCCCAATGCTCTGCCCAAAGGCCTCTCTACCAGGAAGTCTTCCTTGATCCTCTGACTCACCTGCATCAATTGATTAATTTCCCTTTTCCTCCAGACCTGGGATGGGAGACGGTGACCCTTGCACACTTGTAATCTATAAGAACCTTCTGAAAAACTGAGGCTTAAATGACTTGTCCGGGGTCACACAGTGAGAGTACCGTTCCCTGAAGCCAGGTCTTCCTCCCTCTAAGACTGATCTCTCTGGTATAAGCTGCTTCTCCTTTAAAGGTGAAGTGACTTACCCAGGGTCACACAGCTGGTATGCATTCGAAGTAGAATTTGAATCAAGGGAGCCTCAACAATAACTGTGAGAGCAATCCCAGAATTTAGAACCATTTCTAGCCTCTGTTCCCTTGTAACCGGCAGCTAGGTCACCTCTGGATTTTCACTTGTTTGTTTTTTATACGTGCTCACCTTTCATTGTAATCCACACGGTTTCAAGGCTGGAGCTGATAGAAGGTCAGGATAAAGAGGGAAGAGCCCAGGAGTTGGCGTCAAAGGCTCAGGATTCAAAGTTTGGCTCTGTCACCAACTACCTCATGACCTTAGGTCATTCGACCTCTCCGAACCTCAGTTTCCTCCTCTGTAAACTTGACCTTCTAAAGACCTTTCTAGCTCTAAAAAATGCCTGAGTCTAATTTGCAGATGACAGAAAATCAGAAGTAAAATGCACAATGCTCTCGTCAAGCTGGAAACTGAACAGGGAATCCAGGAAGGATCTCATCGGGCTTCACACCATTTATTGCACCAAGGAAGCCGGGCTCGTAACAAAAGATCCGGGGGTTGGAGGGCCAGACAGGCTGCCACGCCGGGGCCAGCCCCGTGGCCAAAGAAGCCAAAAGGTCCGTAGCTAAACGGACGGAAGCAGATTCACAAGCAAAGGAGATGGTAGCCCTTCAGACTGGCCCCCAGACAGGGCACGCCCGCGAGATTGTGCCTCCTTGGGCAATGACACAAACGCGACCACATCCAGCGGCAGGATTTTAATCTGCTGAGCTAGAGATTGCACCAGCGTGTCAATGTCCTAATCTATCATGTGACAAGAATGAATTAAGGTAAACTCAGTCAAGCAGAAAGGGCAGTTATTTAGTACAGTGACTTCCCCAGTGAGGGAGGAAGGCACGTGTTGAATTTTAGTCCCCTTTCGAATTTGCTGCCCTGGGACAACGTCCTGATCGCAACACTCTAGTTACGCGAAGGCCGTCTATGGGAGTGGAATAATGGCAGTAAAAAAGGGTACAGTGTATTTGGGAAACAGGGAAGAGAGCAGCCTGGGTGGCGTGGAGGGTGACTGGAAGAAAAAAGCCAGATCAGGCTAGATTACAAAAGATCTTGAAAGTCAGGCAGATGACTTGAGACTTCATGGGGCTCAACTTGTAAATGGCTCTATTTCCTGAGGCACCAACGGAGTCAGAACTGACATTATGTACTAAGATCTCACAGAACCTTTTTCTAGATTCATTCATTCATTCATTCATTCATTCATCAAGCATTTATCCCATTCTGTTTAACTCCAGAAGCTTCAGTGGTCCCCTATGGCCTCTAGGAAGAAAATACAAACTTCTCATTTGAAGGGCATTTTAAATAGACATTTAAAACCCTTGACAATCTCCCTCCAAGCCACCTTTGCCAGAAATATTTCCCATTACTACATTCTGGGCAAACTGACCTTCTTACTGCTCCATAGAGCCAACATTTCATTTCGGGCCTCCAGGCTTTTGCACAGGCCGTCCCCCATGCTGGAAATGCACTTCTTCCTCACCTCTGCCCCTTGAACTCTAGTTCCATTTGAGATCTAGCTCAAGTGTCGCCTTTCCCGACATCTCCCCCTAATGATTAGCATTCCTGTCCCCCAAACCATCTTTGCATTTAATTTATATATTATTTTCTATCTACTATTATTGGGGGCGGGAATGATGGTCACAACACAATGCCAGATATACAATAGGTGCTCAATAAATACTCATCGAAACTCGATCCTGAAGAAGCGATGTGAGAAGCCACCTTTCGTCACTGTTTTGCATAGGCGGGAAGTTGTGTGGGAAATTACATATATTGTTGGATTCGAGGGGGGATATATTAGTTTTGATGCTGTTTTCTGATCCTCTTTATTTTGTTAGTGAAATTACCCTGGGAGGGGAGGAAGAGGGAGAAATTGAGGATTCGATGTAGATGCAGGTTAGGGTAGAGTTAGATGTAAAAACAAAAAAACCTCTTGCTACAAATTTTTCAAAGAGATTTGCTGGAGAAACTGGAAACCAGGGGACGCCCATCAGTTAGAGAATGGCTGAATAAGTGATGGGAGATGAATGTTATGGAATATTCCTGTTCTGTAAGAAACGACCAGCAGGAGGACTTCAGAGAGGCCTGGAGAGACTGACAGGAGCTGATACTGAGGGAAGTGAGCAGGACCAGGAGATCATTATAGACTTCAACAACAAGACTCTATGATGATCCATTCTGATAGATGTGTGTCTCTCCAACAAGGCCAGTTCCAATGATCTTGTGACGGAGAGAGCCATCTGCACCCAGAGAGAGGCCTGTGGGCACTGAGGGCAGACCACAACAGAACATTCTCACTCTCTCTCTTGTTGTTCGCTTGCATTTTATTTTCTCTCTCCTTTTTTCCTTTTTGATTTGATTTTCCTTCTACGGCAAGATAATTGTAGAAATCTGTATACATAGATTGGATTTAACGTATAGTTTTTTACCATGTTTAACATACTGGACTACCTGCCAGCTAGGGGAAGGGGTGGAGGGGGAGAAAATGGAACACAAGGTTTTGCAAGGGTTAATGGTGAAAAATTATCCACGCTTATGTTTTGAAAATAAAAAGCTTTAATAAAAGAGAGACTTGCTGGGTGGGGAGCAGAGTTATTGAAGGAGCTGGAGCTGGAGAGTGGCCTGATGGAGTTGGGACTGTTGGGGCCACGCAGGATGGATGGAGTGGCAAGCTCCCTACAGCAATAATCTGGTGATGAGGGAAAGATGGCAGTGGAACTACAGAACAACAGATGAACTGGGGAGAGACCGAGATCTCCTTTCTCAGAGCTCCAATGGCACGAATGTCCCCGAACAACGTCCTCTTTAATTTCTCATCTCATGGGTCTTGGCTCATTTATTAAACCCCTCTTAGGTGCTGGGTCCTGCACTAAGCACTTCCCAAATCGAATCCCATCATCGGATGTCCAAAACACGTGGTAGGCACATACGAGGGAGGAGAGAGAGAGGGAGGGAGGGAAAGAAGAACTTGCTGCAAAAAGGAGGCTCCTGAATGGAGTCTTGGAGGCAACCCCAAAGATCCCAAAAGTACGTGAAAAGGGAGAGCATTCGTACAAGACAGCCAGTGCAAAGGTGTGGAGGTGGGAGATGAAGCATCCATGGGGAACAACAGTAAGAAGGGCAATTTGGCTGGATTCCAGAACATCTGGAGGGGGTGATACGTGACAAGGTGGGCAAGGTAGAATGGAGGCAGGTCACGAAGGAGCCTGAAGTTCGTCCCTTGATAGAGACACAAGAGAGCCATTGGAAGTTCTCGAATGGGGGAAAATGCCAATGCAGGCTAGAGGGAAGATCACTTGGAGAGGAGAGAAACTGGAGGCACGGAGGCCAATTCAAAGGCTACCGTGATAGTCTAGGAGAGGGGCCGGCCTGTGAGTGGAGGGAAGGTGACGGCTCCAAGTAACTGGTGAGGATCACGGGGAGGTTGAGAACCCGGCAGACTGGGAGGACACCCCTGACACAAAAAAACAGGAAAATGGGCCGGTGCGGGGGCGGGGCAAGAATGAGTTCAGTTTGAGGCATCCTCTGGAAAAGCGAAGTGGGACTAGAGTGCAGGAGAGCTGATTAAGCACCTACTGTGGGCAGTAAAGGCTGACAGTTTTATAGCACTTAACTTGAAGATCGGCACTGGGTTTCATACAGATTATTTGATCTTTACAACAAGCCAGTTAGGTAGGGACTATTGTGATCCTCCCAGTTAACAGATGAGGAAACTGAGGCCGAGACATGCTCACGGTTACGCAGCTAGTAAGATGGGATGCAAACTTCGGTCCTTTGGACTCTGAGTCACTGCTCTGGCCACTGTGTCAATACCCACAGAGCACTGGGCTAGGGTTCTGGGATAAATTCAAGGGTCAGCCGAGACGGGATCCCGCCCCTCCTCAGGGAGCTGGCAGGCCCGATGAGCCTCCGGTCCCTAGAGCCGAGGATCTGCACTAACATTTGACGAGCGCATCAGGAAAGACCCAAACTATAAAAAGGCAGAGGCCGAGGAGGGAGGTGATTATGGGGTGGCGGGGGGAGTCTGGAGAGGGGGCCGAGAGAGGCTTGGAAGGGGAGGTGGTGTTTCAATCGGAGTCTGCATAGTAGGCACTTAATAAAGACCTTTTAATTGACTGACTGACGGCTCGATCGATAGCTGAGGTCCCAGGGCCCAGCTGGGCCCTCGTCCATGGTTTTTCTCCACCCTGCCTCATTTCTAACGAGCTCCTCCGCATCTTTCCTCCCCGGCCCCTTTAGGAGAAGGGCTTCTCCTGCAGTCATCTGCCTTCCTTCCCCGGCTTACTCCTGAAATCCATGATCTCCAGGAGCGGGCCCCATTCATAACACTTAACATCCAATTCTTTCCTGCCTGAGATTTGAATCACTGCAAAGAGATCCCTGGGAACCATCCCCGCTGAATGAATTATTAATACTCCCGCCACATAGTCTGGGAGAATATTTACTTATATCACTGGGCAGCCAGTCTTGACAGCAAATCACCATTAGAACGGCTGCCGCCGCTTCCTTCTGCCCTGGGGGTCTTGCCTCCTGCCTCTCCCCCAAGCTCCCTGCTCCCCATCCTCCCTCTCCTCCTCCTCCTCCTCCCCTGCTTGGGTTTTTTAATTCCCTCCTCCCCCTCCTCCTTCTCTTTTGCAGCCATTAATTCCTTCCCTCCTAGGTCCTGTCTACTCTTTCCTCGCTCAGCCACAGCCGTCACTCACCGAGGCGCTGGAAGGGGATGCCGGCGAGAGAAATACGGATCCCATTCCCCCCTCTGCGGGCGGGGTACCCGCTTCTGTAGGTCCCCGGGGACTTGATCAGACCCCCCCCCAACCCCTCTTTGCGGTTGTAGCAGTATCTCCTTCGGGCAGCTTTTCCCCCCTGCCCCAAGAGGGCGGCCTTCTGAGCTTTTGCACAGGCACCCCCCTCGCTCTCCCCCAGCCCAGCTAAGGAGGCGACTGTGCATTGATTTAATTAAAGATGTAA
This sequence comes from Antechinus flavipes, assembly GCF_016432865.1. Lineage (NCBI taxonomy): Eukaryota > Metazoa > Chordata > Mammalia > Dasyuromorphia > Dasyuridae > Antechinus > Antechinus flavipes. The sequence continues at coordinate 81,749,768 of NC_067404.1, forward strand.
TTAAGTCCGCCGCTGACAAAGGCTGGGAAAGAATGGCGGGGCTCCTGGAGCTGTTCCAGCCAAGTTCTTATATACTGCCCTGCAAGACCCTGGGGTGCAGTGGATTAAGAAGGAAGAGATTGGAAACTCGATGCAATCCAATTCCTTATTCACTTCTGGCTGGTTCGGCGGCCCGGGGGAAAAACACTTCATCTTTATGGTGTCCCTGCGAGAGCAAAGGGAGCAGCTAAAACTGGAGAATCGGGACTGGAAAGATCAGAGGGAATATCCTATTAGGTACCGGGAGGTTTCCAGGGTGCAAAAGGGGGGCTTATGTCCCAGGGCCAATTGCAACGTCATTATCGTAGGGGAGCGGCAGCGGGGGCTTCCACTCGGCAGATCTCGGGGTCCGTCGTGTGGAGGGAAGGCTCTGGGTGCCCCAGGAGGACCGAGGCGGAACTGGTACTCCTGGCAGATGGGGGTCACACTCCTTAGAGAGGTCGGAAAATCTTCCGGTACATAAACCCAAGCACAGGCTTTGGCTTTGTATCCTATCTCTTTCCTTCCAGGGAGAGCATTCGGGGGGGGGGGGCCTTGGTGCCTCCAAGGGGAGGGGGCTGTGATAGATGTCCGTGGGTGATGGGCCGGCCAGGCGCTGGTTGGGAAACGCGCCCCTGAGGTATTGCGGCGAAGGTCCTACTCGGCTCTCTATTGGAGAGCACCGTAATAAATTCAAGTCCGAAAGCAGTCAGCCAAATGAAGTGGTAAATAATGATGACATTAGCTTGCTCTGTGACCTTGGACAAGACTCTTCCCCTCCCTGAGACTCAATTTCCTCCCCTGTAAAATGTGGGAGCTTTAATGAGCTATGATTGAAGAGGCAGCACAACCTAATGGAACACGCGGTGAAAGACCAGCTTCCAAGTCCTGCCAGGGACATGGGCACTTTAGCTCTAATGAACCTTTCTCATCTGTAAAATGGGGTTAATGATGGCTGTGGGCCCCATCTCTCAAGTGGTGGAGCTCTGCCGACCTTAGAGTTCTGAGAGCTGTCTGCTGAATGACAATGGGGAGAGGGCCCCTGAGCCGGGGAGAGGGCCCCTGAGCCAGGGCGGGGGTGAGAGACCCAGCCCCGAAGGAGGCGGTTTGCCTAGGGGAGAGATTGCTTTGGACAAAGCTGATCCATAGGTTAGTCGTTGGAGAGAAGTGGCGACTCCCTTAGGCCTTCCTGGGGGGCCGGGTGCTCTCCCTATTATGCAGGGGAGCAATCCTGCCGGGCCTGGGAAGGGCCCCGGGACCCCTCTGCTCCCCTGGGTCCCTCTCAAGCGGCTCAGTTGCCAGAGATAGGCAGCCCTGAGCTTTCTAAGGAAAGATTCATGTAGGTGCCCGGCCTGCCAGGAAGCACCAGGTAGCCCAGTCAGAAGCTCTTCTGGCTCGGAGGCCACATGTGGGCTGATGCTCCAGATCCCCGGCCTACAAGGGAACTCCTACCTGGGCTCCTTAGGGGGACGTCAGCCTTGGTAGGGGCAGGGGCAACCTTGGGAGACCCTGAAGCTCCCATTATAAGGTCAGTTTGTTTCAAAAGGGCATCTTAGGGGCAGCTAAGTGGTGCAGTGGATAGGGCACCAGCTCTGAAGTCCGAAGGACCCGAGTTCAAATCTTCTCCGACACTTGACACCGCCTAGCAAGCCACTTAACCCCAACTGTCTCAGCAAAAACAAACAAAACCACACACAAATGAGGTGGAACTCAGTGGCCTCTGAGACCCCCTTCAGTTTTCTCTGTATACACAACAAAGTTTGGTACTTAGTTAAACTAAGGTCCAGGCGGGGGTTTGGAGGGCACCAGAGCTCTAAGCAAGGCGACTCCTGGCCCGACAACACGGTACCCTGGGAGAGCTCCATGGGAGGGATTCTGGAGGGGTGGAGAGGAGGGGGAGGCTCCAGGCCCTTGTGCAGGGAGTAGGCATTAATTCTGGCTGAGGAGAACCATCCGTGGAAAGGGGGAGGGCCAGGGCCAGTGTAAGCGAGTGACCTTTCACGGAGGGGTTCAAAGACAAGGCTCATGGGGGAACCAAATACTACAGGAGTCTGACAGCTTTGGAGAAAGCCTCCGTTTGCAAGAGGTGTCCGGGGCAGAGAGCAATGGGGAGAGAACTGGGAGCCGCCATCAGGTGGGAGAGCTTCTGGGGAGCCTCCTCTGCCCCTCTCTCCCTCCCTCAGCACCACGGGACAAGACAAAAAAGAAACTCCCTGCCCGCTGCAGACAGGACATACCCAGAAAGGAAGCTTCCCATCACAAACTTAGTTGCTTCCCTGTGTGCTTTCAGGGCCCTCTAAATTTCCCCGCTCTAGGCCGCTGCTCTGGCTGTCCCACTTGGGATCTAGCCCTGGGCTCTCTCCCTCCCTCAGACTCCTGGTCCTGGACTAGGCTCTCCTCCCCCTCTCCCCCCCCCCCCCAGCCTGTCTCTGGGAGAACAAATCCCTTTTTCTCCCCTTGGATCAACTGAGACAAGGTTGGAATGTTTCAAAAGGAACTCTTCTTGTTCTCGTTCTCATTCTTTTTTAGAGCAAAGCCAAGAAATCCAAATCCAACAGTGACGAAGGGAGAGTTTACCCACAGAGCTTGGGGGAGGACATGGTACCCTAGAAAAACCGTGTCTGGGCCCGGGTTCCAATCTCAGCTCCACCACCTAGTGCTGTAGGACACACTGTGCCTTGATGTTCTGCTCTGTTAAACAGACGCCAGAGCACCTCAATCCGGATTCCATGATCCCGGGAGCCCCGCCTTCCTATCCCCCTTCCCGGCTACCGGCAGCCTGAGTCCCCCTGCCACGTGATCCCGGGAGGGCCGTTTTTCCTTCCTTTCCTCCTCTAGGTTCCACCTTCAGGACAGGCTGGCAGGGGCCGGGAGCACGAGAGGAGAGCCTTTTTCTAGGAAGGGCCCCCATCCGTTCCGTGCCTCGTAACGCAGCCTGGCAGGCTGACAGCTCTGAAGGGTGTCGACTGGGGCCGCTGATTCCGTCGGCTGGCGGTGGCCCCGTCTGTCAACCAGATGGAAGACAGGCTGCGACTCGGGGCCTGCCATCTTCTCCAGAAGCGAGGCGGGATCCCGAGAGCAGGCGGCTTTCCTCGGCCGCCCACCCTCCTGGCCGGCGGCCGGCGGGGGCGACGGGGCGGGAAGGGCCTGAACGCCGCTGCTTCTTAAGGCTGCGCTCAAAGGGCTTACGCTCTCCCGGGGAAACCCAAGATGGGATCCTGAATCTGGAGCCCAAAGGGACTTTCAAGGTGGTTAAGTTCAATTCCCTCCTTCCCTCATTTGACAGGGAGGAAAGTGGAGTGTTAGTGACTTACCCGAGGTCACCCAATTAGTAAGTGGTAGAGATTGACATAAATAAGCACACGCGTGATTTTGGAGGTTGACCGGTCCACTGGCGACTGGTCCAGGGCTTCGCTCGCCTTCTGCTTAAACAAACTCTGGCCCTCTTCTCAGAATCATACGCAAGAGCACAAAGGAAGCCACTTATATACTAATGCCATCAGCAAAAGAATGAAAACCAAGTGCCCAGACCCCAGGTGAAGAACCCCTGAACCAGGGGGAGCAGGAAAGACTTCTTGTTGAAGGTGGCACCCCGCTTAGGGGAGTAGAGGGGAGATAAGAAGGTGCTACAGTGAGAGAATCCTGGGCCTGGAGTCAGGAAGCCCCAAGTTCAAATCTGGTCTCAAGACACTGGGTATGTGACCCTGGGCAAGTCACTTCCCTCTGCTTGCCTCAGTTTCCTCATCTGTAAAGTAATCTGGAGAAGGAGATGGCAGAACACTCCAGTATCTCCACCAAGAAAACCCCAAGTGGGGTCGTGAAGAGTCAGAAGGAACTGAAAATGACCAAACAAGGGATCCTGAGAGGCAGAGGTGAGGGTGGGAGGGCATCGCAGGCATAGGACACAAAATATACCTTTAAGGCATAGCAGCAGGAGGTGGATTGTTGAGTTCAAGGCCAGGCTGGATGTCACATAGTGCGTGAAGAGAATTAATGTGTAACGAGTCTGAGAGGCATCTGAGGCCCGACCGGGAAAGGCTTCTCATGCCCGACTGAAGAGTCAGGATTTTATCCTGGAGTCCATATGGCCCTCTAGCGGAATTGTCTTAGATCACCGTATCGTTGGAAAGAACCAAGTCCGTCAGTCAGTCACCTCATGATCTTGTCGTTGCCGTGTACGATCATCTCCTGGCTACAGTCACTTCCCTCAGCATCAGTTCCTGTCGGTCTCCCCAGGCCTTTCTGAAATCCTCCTGCCGGTCATTTCTTACAGAACAATAATATTCCATAACATTCATATACCACCATTTACCCAACCATTCTCCAACTGAGGGGCGTCCCCTCAGTTTCCAGTTCCTCACCATTACAAAAAGGGCTGCCACAAATGGTTTTGTACACATGGGTCTTTTCCCCTCTTTTACTCTCTCTTTGAGATACAGTCCCAGGAGTGAGACTACTGGATCTAAAAGTATACTCAGTTTAATAGTTCTTTGGACACGGTTCCATATTGCTGTCCAGAATCGCTGGATCTATTCACAACTCCACCGACAATGCATCGGTGTTCCAGTTTTCCCGCATCCCCTCTGACGTTTATCATCTTTTCCTGTCATCTTAGCCCTGAAATGGTACCTTCGAGTTGCCTTAATTTGCATTTCTCTGATCAATGGTGATCTAGAGCACTTTTTCATATGAGTAGAAATGGCTTTAATTTCTTCATCTGAGAATGGTCTGTTCATATCCTTTGACCATTTATCAATTGGCGAATGGCTTGATTTCTTCTAAATTTGAGTCAATTCTCTCTATATTTTGGAAACGAGGCCTTTATCAGAAACACTGGTTGTACAAATTGTTCCTCAGTTTCCCATTTCCCGGCTGTATCGGTCATTATTCGCAATCTTCATGGTTTGCAGACATATCTTTCTACATATCATCTCGTTTGCTTCTCACAACGATCTGATTAACGATCGGCCCCCTTTTACAGGTCAGAAAGTTAAGGCTGACCAAGGTTGTGTAACCGACTGGGGTCAGGCAGCTGGTTGGAGTCTTGAGTTAGTATTTGGGAGCCGGGGTCTTTCTAAATCCAGCTCTTATCTACTTCTCCACGGGGTCTCTCTAGCAGCCCCAAAGAGAATGAGAATATGCTTCTAACCTGGGCTCCAGAGCAAGGAACAAGCCCAGAGAGACGTCGGGGATCAGGGTATTCCTGGGAACTTGAAATTGACACAGCTCGTGTGAATGAGCGTCCTCAGGGTAACGGCAGGTGTAGCTAGATGTTCATCCCTTGCTCTGAGACCGCCCGTCTAACGGGCCGACCGTGACACTCCCTAATGGTATCCGAGGGTCCGAGCGAAGCAACGCTCACTGAATCACTTCATTGGCTGCTGGCAATTTCCATTTGACTGACTGCAGAGAAGACCCAGGGAGAAAGCTGCAAGAAGGCCCACCTCTCCTCTGCCAAGGGGTACCTCTGAGGTAAGTCCCTTCTTGCCAAAGGGGAGATTTCCAGCCCCTCCCCCATTCAAACTGCCTCTTGGTGTCCGAGGCATCTGAGGACACTTTTTCACCCCCTGCTTGGCCAAAGTTCCCAGGTGCCACCCGGGAGCAGCAGGGCCATTGATCAAAAAGCCGGCATTCGCCTTTGCTTATTTGGCAAGTCAGACTTTACTTGCATTTGCACTAAGGTCCAAATTGCTGGCCCCCGCCACGGTGGCTCCTGCCAGACACCGGGAGAGACGGGCAAAGGACAAGGAGGCTGGGAGAGGGACTGGGCCACTGCAGCCTCACTGCGGCTGGGCTCCCGGCCCCAGCAATCCTGAGAAATGCCCCATGCTAGGGATGCGGAGTTCATTGCCCAATGGAAGGTCGTGGCCTCCACAGGAAGGGCCGCCATCTTTTCCAGCTCCGTTCACACGTGTGGACGTTTGGAACCGCCACCTGACAAATGCCAATTAAGCACGAACTGCGTATCCCAAGGTGGGGGCCCACAAAGTTGATGAGCATAGGCCCTCTGAGGTCATGGAGCCCAATGCTCCCATTTCACAGAGGAGGAAACTTGGATCAAGTGAGAAATGAGATTCAAATCCAGAGTCTGGGACTCTAAAGCCAGCCTTCTCCTAAGCCACAGTCTGTCCTAGGACCAGGAGAAGAAATCTCATTTCCCACATGGTTTTGCTTCAAGTCAACAGAGATTTCTAAAAATACCTCCTATGGGGACACAGAAAAGGGGAGAGTGCCTCCTCTCTACGGAGGGAGGCGCCAGCATGGATAAAGCAAAATGAGAGTTGTTGCGCCGGAGAGAGCGTCACCAGGAGAGAGGAGCAGGAAAGGCCTCATGGTGGCCCTTCCCGTGGGCACTCTGTGAGGCCGGAGGGAAAGCCGGAGTCATGCTCATGGGGGGCAGGGGCAGGGATTTAGAGGCTAACACTAGACTTAAATGGAGGTACTTTAAAGGCCAGGCAGGAACGCAAGGGGTAAAGGGGGCTTGTGTGTGCTCTCGTGTGCACATGTGTGTGCCTGAAGATGCTCGTGGTGTGCACGTGTGTGTGTTGGGGGTTCAGTGACTTCCACATGCTGCTGTCCCCCCAAACCTGCTACAGGGCGGTGAGCAGTGGAGGCTCTTATTCCCGTCGAGTTGACTTGTTTTTCAATCCCGTCCTTCCTCTCTTGCTTCTCTTCAGATTGGCCGGGGAATTCAAGGGTACTGAGGCACGGAGAAGGGAGATACATAGAACTAGGGACATACACATACATATACACAGAAATCTATAATCATATACATAGCTACATGTATATATTCATATAGACGTGGGTATACAGATGCTTGCTTCTCCTCCATTACTCTGAAGGTAGATAACATCATCCTTCTTTCTTTCTCTTTTCTTTTCTTTTCTTTTCTTTTTTTTTGCTGACACAATTGGGGTTAAGTGACTGGCCCCGGGTCACAGAGCTAGGAAGTGTTAAGTGTCTGAGGTCAGATTTGAACTCAGGTCCTCCTGACTTCAGGGCTGGTGCTCTATCCACTGCGCCACCTAGCTGCCCGAGCATCTTCCTTCTTAAGTCTTTCCATATTTTTCTACATCATTTCCTTCACCACAGCCACATTCTAATGCTAATGAATGCCACTGACGTACCCTGTAGTTTCCTTCTTTTTCTCTTTTGGCTGAATCTATTTTAACTGCAAGTTTTTAAGTCTTTTTGAAAAGGTGGTGTCTTCCCTGCTTCCCTGCAAGGGAAGGGAGGAGAGGGAAAGAGAGAGGGGAAAATTTGGAACCCCAGATTTTTCAAAGAAAACTATCTTTGTATGTATTTAGAAAACTAAAAAACTATTTTTTAAAAAAGTGATGTTTTAATTAGGAGTCTGGTTGGATATGTGCGGTGGGTTAGAGCAGGGATAAAACTGGAGCCTGGGAAACCAAGGAGGAGGGCTTGGCCGTTATTTTTGCTTCACTTGGCAAGGGCTTTTTTCTCTGTGCCTCAGTTTCCTTCTCTACAAAATCAGAGCTCCAACATCCCACGTTCCTAATTTTCCTAATGTTCCTAAATTAGGTAAGAAGCGATGACGACTAGAACTAGGTTCGGAAAGAAAGAAATGGATCTGAGTCTGCAGAAGAAACGTCACCCCATCTTAGGGACTGGCTGAGGGGCAGGGAGAGAGAATCCAAGTGAACTCCCGAGTGTTAAAACTGGAAATCCGGGAGAGGGAGATGGGTCTGGTCTGGGCAATTTGGTGTCGGAGGTGATGGGAAAGTATTCAGGAGGAGCTGTCCAGCAGACCGTTGGGAATTGGGGACTGCACTGGAGTCAGAGTGGCGAGTCCTTCAGAAACGAGACAGAGAGTTTATCAGGAGAGCAGAAGAGAAAGGAAAAAGACTCGGGGAGGGTTCATCTTCAGGATCCGGAGGGAGGGAGAGGCCTCCCACAGCACAAAGAGCGAGCAGCCGGAGACCTCCGAGGAAGGGAATGGTGGCGTCTCCCAAGCAAGATGGGAGGGTTTTGCAGAGGAAAAGCCAAGTCCACCACCTCCGTTGGGGAGGAGGGGGCCACTGAGAAGGTCAGGAAGAGAGGCCAGATGGAGGGGGAAGGAGGAGTGGGAGAAAGGAACCGTCATCGGGGTCAGAGGTCACTTATTGGACAAGCTTAGAAGCAAAAGGGAGAAAGGAAATTGGATTAGAACTCAGGAGGGGGTGAGGAAATAGCTTGTTTGGTTGGGTTTGCTTATGGTTATTTTCCCAAGATAAGAGTCGTGAAGGCAGAACTCTGTACATGGGAAAGGGCGGGTCAGAGGGGCTGGGGCCCAGGCCCAGCTCACACACATTGCCCATGAGAGTCTAGCCAAGTCCCCTGGCCCAGTGAGCCTCCGACCCCTCACCTGGAAAATCAGAGGCTCGCACCCGGTGCCTCAAACACCCTATTGAGCTCCAGGCTCAGGGGCCCCGGGAGCCTAAGCAAAATGCAAAAGGAAACGGAGCCAGCTGCAAAAGGGATAAAGAAGAGGTTGAAAAGAGAAGGGCTGAGGAGAGGGGAAAGGTGGGCATGGGATCCGGGCTCGAGAACCAAACCGGAAGGAAACCCGAGAGAGCCGTGGTCACTAATGTGGGGACGGGGAGAGAGGCAGAAGCTTGGGAAGGAGTGGGAGCCCAAGGGGAACATCTCCAAAGGCTTGGGCAGAGTTAACAAGAACAGGAGGTGCCGGTGGCGGCAACTTCATCTTCCAAAGACGAGGTCTCTGGCCTCCAGAAATCGAGGGTCTGACTGGAACCAAGACCAGAGGGCATCTACCAGTACCTACTAAGGCCGCTCTTATTTCTTTCCTTTACGTCTAGTGAAAAATGCACTCATGGTAGTCAGAAACCTTGGGTTCGAGCGTCAGCTCCGACAGTAACAAAGGGCTAAGTGGAGGGAAGAAATGTCAGCAGGAGTTTCTGCTAGGAGTGTGTACCTGCCATGAGTGGAAGAGAGATGCTGTGTCATTTGAACAAGTCCCTTTAACTCAAGAGGCCTCAGTTTCCTAATCTGTAAAGTAAGGGGCTAGACTTAAATGGTCCCCATGGTCCCTTCTAGCACCAGCACTAGGTCTCGTGATCTCCAGGGTATCTTTTTACCCCTAAATCTCGTGACCTTGCTAGCAGTGTGGCCACGGGTATCACAGCCTGAGCTTTACTTTATATATCTTTTAAAAAAATTATTATTATTATTATTATAGCTTTTTATTGACAGAACATAGGCATGGGTAATTTTTCAACACTGTCCCTTGCAAACACTTCTGTTCCAACTTTTCCCCTCCTTCCCCGTACCCCCTCCCCTAGCTGGCAGGCAGTCCCATCCATGTTAAATATCTTAAGACCATCTCTGTCACAGAGCTCATATGAGGAAAATGCTCAGTCAACCTTAAAGTGCCAAAGACACACGAATTTTATTTTGATTTTGAAAGGAAGGAGGGACTGATAAATCACGCAATCCACCAATAAGCATTTATTAAGTACCTACTATGTATCAGACACCGGGCTAAGTTTATTTATATTTACTTATATAATTATATATTTATAAATATATTTTTATTTATTTATATCAGAGAAAACAAAAAGAGACAAAATGGTCTCTGTCCTTGAGGAGCTTCCACTTTCAATCAGCTGGAGGCCCAGCACGACCCGAGTTTAACAGAATCTCTAGCGATATCCTAGTGGATGAGCCGGACAGATGTGAGCTGGAGAAGAGCCCATCGAGGTCAGCGGCTAAGTGGTTGGATAAGCACATCTGGAAAGAACGTGGATAATGGACCTTTGACAATGTGGACAGAGGTCTCCGGTGGAGGGCTCCATGATGCTGTCCCTGCTCCTTTTATCAACGATTTGGATGATGGCAAAAGCTCATCTAGACCTAGATCTGGAAGGGACTTGGTGGGCCATCGAGGCCGGTCGCTCTCCGAGTTCACACACGAGGAAACTTTGGCCCACATAGCGAATGGGAGCCATAGGCAGTATCAGACCGATGCCCTCTGACCCAAGAGTTGGGCAATGATGTCTCTGGTGTACGTACCCAATCTGGGATGGACACGACACAAACGGGCTTCATTTATTCTTTGAATAAATCAGGATACAAAGCTAGTTCAACTGGAATCCTGAGCCAAATCCACCAAGATGATGTTGGAAGGGAATAAATAGAAAGTCCTGCTCCTGGGTTCAAGAAACTAAACCACACGAGTGCACGGATGGAAAGGGCGTGACTAGATGGCAGATTACAGGAAAAAGAACCCATGTCAAAACCCCAAATGGGGTCCCAAAGAGTCCGACATGACTGAAGGACAACAAAACCCCAATGAGGGAGGTAGGGGAAAAGAAAGCAATAGTTACTGTTCAGAACCCCCCCCCCCCAAGAGGCCAGCAGCCTCTCTCCTTCTCCAAGGCCATCCATAGACATCCCCCAAAAGGAGAGAGAGAGACAGTGTCAGAGAGAAAGAGAAAGACAGAGAGTTGGAGAGAAAGAGAAAGAGAGTCGGAGAGAAAGAGAAAGAGAGAGTCGGAGAGAAAGAGAAAGACAGTCGGAGAGAAAGAGAAAGAGAGTAGGAGAGAAAGAGAAAGACAGAGTCGGAGAGAAAAAGAGAGACAGAGAGACAGAATGAATGAACAGCTTTTTCAGGCTAGTGTTTCTTACACAGGCTATCACCCTGGAAAACTGGCTGGACTTACAAACTCTCAACATCAGAATGGCACAACTCCGGGCACTTCTGTCTTGGAATCATCCAGTATTCTATGGGGAGGCTTGGGTGACAGTTTGCCCTACAAACCCCCGGAAGACTTGGGCCACAGCAGAGAATATGAAGGATGTGCTTTTAGCAGTCAATTTCCTTCCTCCCCTTCCCTTTCTCCTCTTCTTGCCCCCATTCCCTGGCCACCACTCTTTGATTCCCTCACGTCATCGGTCTCCTGCCCAGTTCCAGAATGAGCCCCTCCACCTCTGGGCTCTGGCCACTCTTTGTGGCTGTCCCCCAGGCCTGGAGCACTCTTGCTCTTCTGCTCTGACTACAGACCTCCCTGGCTTCCTTTAATTCCCATTTCAAGTTCCTCATTCTCCAGGAAGCCCTCCCCAAGCTCGCTGCATTCTAGCACTTTCCCTCTGTTTCCGATTTCCTATTTATCCCGTATAGGGTTTTTCTTGTATCTATTTGCATGCCATCTTTCCCATTAGATTATAAGCTCCTCGAGGGCAGGGACTGCCTTTTGCCTCTTTTTGTATCCCTGGTGCTTCCCACGGTGTCTGGCACACAGTAGCTTCTTACTAAATGTTTATCAATATTCACCAATTGAGGATTCTAAAGGTGAAGTTGAAAAAGGACAGATTTAAGAGGCTGAAAAGCACTCAACATTTATAGAGTGCTTTAACATTTGTAAAGGTCCTCCTAAAACATGAGCTCATTCAAGTCTCTCCAGAGGCCCGTGAGGGAGTACCTAGGACAGGTACGACGATTCCCGTTTTACAAATGGGCTAACCAAGGTTTCAATTCCACAGCTTGTTCACGGTCCCCTAACCAATCGGGACCAGAGGTAGGGTCGAGCACATGGTCGGCAGATCTCATAAGGCTCAGAACTGGGGCCCCCTTCTGTAAGGGGCCAAAACCAGATGAAAATGTCACTGGGAAAACTTAATGAAATAAATAAAATTACAATAAAATCTAGATCATATCATTACGTGGTTTTCTAAGCTAATATGCCACCTGTGGGTGTCTCTATGTTGCGGCTTAATGACCATTGTTTCTATTTCAGTTGGATACCACTGTTCTAGAGAAATAAACGGGTTTGGCCACTCGAAGAGGTGGGAGGAAGAAGAGAGAAGTCAAGGGACTGGTTCCCAAGGCTTGTTAACTGGGAGAATCATGGCTTCAACAACACAAAGAGAAGTTAGGCGGGAGCAGATTTTGTAGGGAAAGTGAGCTTACGTGTGAGGGGCCTGTAACAGAGACCGACGAAGTAGGCACGTGGAAATATAGGAAAAAGCAATGGAGAAAAGACAGTCCTGGAGATGGTAATTTGGGAGTATTCGATACCAGTGGGACTAGATAAGATCTCGAGGACCCAGGACAGAGGTTCGGGAGATGCCCGTGAGCCGGCAGAGGAGACACAGAAAGCATCATAAGGCAGAAAGGGAGAAAAACAGGAGGGTAGAACATCATGGCTGCCAAGGGAAAAGAAAAGAAGGGAGAGAGAGGATGGGCGATCTCGGCAAATGCTGCCAAGGGTCAGAGAGGATCTGAAAAAAGGCCACTGGCTGAGGTACTTAGTGACCTTTGCCAGAGCAGTTCAATAATTCACCAGTTCTATTGGGCAGGGACCATTTTGTTTGTCTTGGCACCTCCGATCCCTAGCGAAGTACCCAGAACACAGCAGATGCTTAATGAGTGCTTGTTGGTTCATGGAAGCTGGGTTGTGTGGGGTTAGGAAAGAAATACAAAGCGAGGGCATCAAATGAAGAAGACTTTCTGCAAGGCTAACTGCAAGAAGGACTGGAGAGGGGGTGATAGATTTAAAGGCTGGCCAGATCAAAGTCTATCAGCCACATGAGACAGAGGGCAGTTTCTAATGGCCAGACCTGGAGAGAAGGTTCAACATTGTGAAGACTTGAGAACGTCTATAAGAGAAGGGAAGGAAAGTGAGATGCACAAGGGAAGTGGGGCTAACTGATGGAGGTCACTCCTAGAGGAGATGGGAGGGGAGAAAGGTGAAAGGGTTCTCTTTGGCGAGCACAAGGATCTCCGGGACTGGAGGGATGAGCAGAAGATGGCTGTGGACATGGAGAGGTTTCTAGGAATGGAATATGGGAACTGGGCAACTCGAGTTCTTCCTGCTGGGATACAAATACAGATAAATTGGACCCATATCGTATCACACACGCACACCCTCCTTGAGGAAAAAGGCCAGATCGTTTTTCCTCTCTGGAACCTCTGGGCCAACCACCAGCCCACATACCCAGAGGCAGCTTTAGGAACCGGGGAGGTATTTGCTGTATTAATCAAAGCCAAGAACCCCGGACTTCTACTGTGGCCAGCGACCAGCGAGCTCATTTGTCCAACATCTATCAGACCAGACCACAACGAGGAAGTCAGCGGGTGTGAACGAGCAAGAAAGAATATTGCCCCCTCGCTCTGGGGCTCGGTTACCATCTCTGTAAAAGGGAGACGAGTCTGGACTCAATGAAGAACTCTAGGGGCTCTTATCCCAGCTTGGTAAAATGAGGGGGCAGGCCCGCGATTTCCAAGGATGCCGAGTCCACCTCTAACACCATATATTCCACGGCTCGAACTCCTCTTACTGGTTACCTCCAGCCTGGACCCGATCCCAAGCTGCCCAGTAACAGGAAGGGCAGCGACATCTTCCCAGGGGCAAAGGGAACAACGGGTCTAAGGTTAGCCACAGATGATGTTCCGGCAGCCTTTCCTCACTAGGTGGCACTCACTGGGGAAGATGCAAGTGCCTGCAGGGCCCAGAGGAAGCTTTGGATTGTCCCAAAGTCCAACCAGATGCTCTTAAAGGGAGGAGATGTGCAGGCGCCCAAAAGATGAAGCTTATATCCTAATTGCTATTTCAGCAAAAGCCTCATATCAATTCCAAGAACCATGGCAACCTCCTCCATAGCACCCTCTCCTTCTCCCTTCCTACCCCATTTTCCTGGAACGATCAGTCATAATCATATCCACTCTGCCACTGTCCCTGGATGGGACGTATCAATTTACCGTAACCCTCTGCCCCACTCACCGTTCCTTTCCAGACCAAAGGGCTCCTTTCTGGCCACCACTCCCCACTGTGCACCGACTCCCCCACTAGGATATAATATTAAAAACCAGAATATTTGTTTTTTACATTTATATCCTCTCCAATACTCAGCATGGAATAAGTGCTCAATAAATAAGTTTTCCCACCATTCATTAATCCATTTATTCAAGGCATTTTAAAATTATTTTTATTGCTACAATCTGCTTTTACATCACCCAAACTTTCTCCTGTATTCCTCCTCATCCTTCTCCCCCTAAACCCCTCACTTCAGAGACCCAGTCCTCATAACCAAGATTTTCTCCTGGATCCCAGAGAATGCAGAAGGGATATAAAAACATGGCACAGTCCTATAAAAGCAGTGTTGGGAATACTAAGCTCAAAGCTGAGCTTAGGAGACAATCAGTGACTCATTCAGTCATTCATTCATTTATTCATTCATTCCACAAGGATTTATTAGGTAGCAACTGTGTAGCAGCTCTGAGGCACCAAAATTGCTTAACCAAACAGATTTCGAATACAGAAGCTACAGAGTAACTCTGAGCTGTCACAGAATCAATGGAAGCCCTACTCTGTTTGTTTGTTCTCTGCCCATGGAAGATTTAGTATTTTTTTAAAATAATAGCTTTTTATTTTCAAAATCCATGCAAAAATAGTTCTCAACATTCACCCTTGCAAAACCTTGTGTTCCAAGTTTTTCCCCCCCTTCCTCTCACCCCCCTCCTCTAGACAACAAGTAATCCGATATATGTTCAAGATGAGACGCACTCCCTTTTAAAACACTTATTGTGTGCCACATTACAAATAGTATCTCACTGGGGAGAGGGGGATTCCTCTAAGGGTGCTCTCTATACAGTAAAACAGCAGAGATCCAAATGTACAGATAAATAGACAAATAAATACAGAGTGATTTGGGGGGGATCTTGGTGGAGGGAAAGAAGGTGGAAGATCAGGTAAGGCACCGTACCCTAAAGATGAGAAGGGAGAGCACTCCAGGGAAGGAAGCAGCTGTGAAAAGCCACGGAGGCAGAAGATGGAGCGAAGGACAAAAAAGAGGAAGATCAAAAGTGGGATGGGATGGTAGCTCGGGACCACGATAAGAGAAAAGACAGAATTCGCGGTTCTTTTTCTGCTTCCCTCTGCTGTGGCGAGAAGCTAGAGAAGAGAAAACATAAATGGCAATTGGGGAATTACAATTAAAAATAAGTAAATGGATAATAAGAGAATGCCTAGCTGTAATTAGTGAGTTCACATCGCCAAGCCCAGACCAACTACGTTCCAGGGTCTTGAAGGAACTGAAAGATGGAAGCATTGAGCCACTCTCGGTGATCTTCGAAAGACTGGAGCGTAAGCGGGGACATCCCTGGACCGAAGGGCCAAGGATCCGACTTTCCGAAAAGGGAAGAGAATGTAATGTGGACGTCAGGGATCTTGATTTTAAATATCAGCAAAATTGTAGAACTTATTAAAGAGGTAATTAGTGACTATATAGAAAAAAACCAGTGGATTTGGGGGTCACGTGAGCCGCAAGATGATAAACTAGACGTTTTCTCTGATCTCCACGACCTCTCAAACCTCTCCGAAACAGAAACGACGCACCAAATAGAAAGCAATTTCAGCTATTTCCATGGTGTAGCTGGGCAATGGATAGCGTGCTGGACCTGGACTCAGGAGTTCCAATATGGCCTCAGACCCTTATTAGTTGTGTGACCCTGAAAAGTCACTTCACTCTCTTTACCTCAGTTTCCTCATCTGTAAAATTAGCTGAAGAAGAACGCAAACCACTCCTGTATCTTTGCCAAGAAAATGGCAAATGAGGTCATAGAGTCGGACACGACTGAAAAAAGACCTAACACAATAACAAGGATATCCAGATTCGAAAAGAAGATTAAAAATCTACTTCTCCGAGCTCAGGAACAGACTCTGAGCTTACTCATCCCTTTCCCACCTCCCAAGGAACCAGCAGGGAAGCCGTGGTAGTAGACCCAAGGACGTGACACAGGCAGACATCCAAACCCACCCCCTGCCTCCCGTTTCCCCTTCCTTCTCTGCAGTGTCACAGAGATCTCGGTTCTAGGATGGGGATGTCTGTCTGGAACTTGACGGCCAGCCTGACCGCATCCCTTCAGAAGCAAAGCCTCCCGGGGTCTGCGACCCCAAAGTATTTCTGCTACAAAGCTCAGAACTGCTGGTGCTGAGCTGGAGAACTGATGAATAGAAAGGGAGTGGGACGGGTCACCCTAGCAGGACCGGATGTGTGTGGAAGGAGGGAGAATCGGGGGAGGTGGAGTCGTGTAACATACCAGCAAACCCGAGGAAAAGGCCACAGCGTCTAGCTTCGGCCCGATCTGACCACCCCAAGGTCAGTTGGGGCAGATACCTACGTGGCTGAACCGTGAAATGCACAGAATAGAAGAAAGCTCTGAGGTACTTGGAGATCTGGTCCCTGAGGAGACCATCATCAGAGAGGAGGGAGTCAAGAAGTGAATGATAAGAAAAGTAAAGGTGGGGGGTGGGGGGAGGACAAGAAATATTGAGAGTACCAAAGATTTCAGGAAGAAGAAAACTTAAAGACCTTGAACATGAATAGATAAATCATCAGGGAAAACATTAACAAGAACAGGAAGTCCGAATCCAGCCAACGAGTAGGAGCATCAATGAATAAATACTGCAAAATAAATGTAAAACAATCCAGCTGATCTTTTTTCCCCTGAGGCAATCGGGGTTGTGACTTGCCCAGGGTCACACAGCTAGGAAATGGTAAGTATCTGGGATCATATTTGAACTCAGGTCCTCCTGAATTCAGGACTGGTACTCTATCCACTGCACCACCTAGCTGCCCTGTTCCGGATGATCTTGATGAGACAGAGGATCCTGTGGGCTGTGAGACCATGAAACCACAATCCACTGTACCCGAGGGGAACAGGAGAATTGTGAGAGCAGAATTTATGTTTGACACAGTAAAAAAATGATGAGAATAGAAAAACTCGAATCTGCAATGGCGAGTTTCACCAAAGAAACAAAAGAGTCAACGACAGATTGAGTACGCAAATCCATGGAAGTGAAAGAATATCTAGAAGAAAAGGAAAAACTAAGAACATTATATACATACACACATATATATGTATATATACATATACGTGCAATTATGTCTATATACACATATATGTGTGTTATACATGCATACACGTGTATATTGTGTGTATATGCATACATGTGCATATTGTGTGTATGCATATATGTATAGATTATGTATATATGTAAATATCTACACATATATATGTATATTCATGATGCAAGCAATACAGACTGAACTTGAAGACAGGATGTACAGACAACCTAAACTCCCAGAAGAAAATGAGAGCGTAGAAAGCCTTCACACCAAAATGAAGGAAATAATAGAAGAAAACTGCCCAGAGCTTCTAAACACAGAAAATGAAATTGCGCTGGAAAGAATTCACAGATTGCCTCCAGAAAAACAAAATCCAAGGCTGCAAACTCCAAGACACAGAGTGGTTAAATTGAACAATTCAATTCAGAAACAACAAGTTCTGCAAACCATCAGAAGAAAGACCTTCAAATACAAAGGAAAGGACATTCAAAGAACACAAGACTGTCCCATCCCTTCTAGAAAGAGAAATAGGGAATGGAATAATGGAGTTCAGGATGCACCCCCACCCCCACCCCCGTGCCACATTGACCTAGCCTGTAAATCTGAGCTTAACCATACAAGACAGAAGATAAACTCTTCTTTCTTATTGAAGTTTAACACATTTTTAGAAAGAAAACCGGAGCGGCCGAAGCAGAACTTAGGGGAAAACTTCTATCTTTAAACGTCGACGTCAATATAAGATAGAAACAACAAATCAACGAGTTGGGCGTGCAACTAAAAAGTTAGGAGAAACAAATTCAAAACCCCCAATTAAACAGCAAAATGAAAATCCTGAAATTCAGAAGAGGTTCGTTAAGTCGAAAGGAAAAAAATAAATAGCTGAACTAATAAATAAGAATGGGAGCTGGTTTATGAAAAAAACAATAAAAGACATAACCCGTCGGTTAATTGGATTTTAAAATAATGAAAGGAGAAAACCTAATGACTAGTATCAAAAATGAAAAGGGTGAACGCACCAACGAAGATGAAATCAAAGCAATTATTAGGAGTTATCTTACCCAATTATGTGCCAGTAAAACTGACAATCTAAGTGAAACGGATGAATATTTACAAAAAAGTGGACTGCCCAGAATCACAGAAAAAGAAATAGAAAACATCAACAATCCTAGCCTAGAAAAGAAATTCAGCAAGCCATAACTGAGCTCCTTAAGAAAACCAGATAGATTGACAAGTGAATTCTACCAAATGTTTAAGGAACAATTAATTCCAAGACCATATAAACTCTTTTTGAAAAAATTAGAAAAGGAGGAGTCCTGCTGATAAGGCCGGGCACCAAGTGATAAAGTCAGGTAGCGATTCCTGGGTTCAAAACACAAGGCGCATGTGAACCATTCATCATGGCCCCTCTCTTTGCAAAAAGATACTTTTATCTATGGAAGAGGGTAGGAACAAAATGAAGAGATAATGTAGACACCAGGAGTGGGAAATACGAAATTGCATGGGGAGAACATTGGGAACATTATAATTAGGAAGGAAAGGGATTTTAACAATGAACAGCAGACACAAGTTTCCCAGTGGAACTCACAGTTAATCAGGAGAAAGGGAATACACCATGAGGTGGGAGTACCCCAGTGACTGGCACGCTAAATCCACAGAGAATTTTAGCACCTTGGAGAAAGACACCATGGCTCATGGGAAGGGGTGACAGGAAAGGTACCACAAGGCAGAACGCTGTGGCGGGCAAACTCCAAAAGGGGTTCAGCAAAGATGGTGGAGGCCATGGGCAGATTTCTAGGGGGATTTTTCACCTCGGGGAGGTTGACATCATCATTTGTCTTTCCGATTGGATGCTATAAAATGGGGTTACCCGGGATCTCCAAAGGGGTGGGACTTGAAGGCTGAATTGATCCCCATCTGTGCTCTTTCCTGCTTGAATCAGGCAGTATTATCTTATCAGTACTTCAGGCTTTTTTTTTTCCACTTCCACCTAGGGCCCTGTGACTACCAAATTTCTTTTTAGGCCATAAATATGATTTTGATACCTAAACAAGGGAGGGCAAAACTAGAAAAGAAAAAAAAAAGAAAACTATAATGATCTCAATGCAAAACTTTGAAATAATATACTAGTAAGGAAGGGAATTGGGGAAAGATGATGGAACAAGGCAGGAACCTACCAGCTCTCCCAATCAGAACTTATAATATTGTCTCAGAATGAATTTTAGAGTGGCAGAAATAACTAAAAGCCAAGGTAAGGCAATCGTCCAGCCTAAGACAACTTGGAAGGAGCGTAGGAAAACTCTGACCTTCCGGCCTCACTGAAGTGCAGAAACCCCGGGGGCAGCATCAACAAACAGAAAGCCCTGATGGGGGCAGCCTGAGGACTGGAGTTCCCCCTCCCCTTCTCCCTCACTCCTTGGGTACAATGGCAGAGAGTCCGGGACCTGCTGGCTGCAGATCACTGCGGGAGAACTGAGTCCCAGGTTTCAGGTTCAGGCCTGGGGCAGAGGGGAGAAGCTGCTGCTTGCAGCCCCCTGAGGGGCCACAGCCAGCGAGAGTATTTGAGGAGCCAAGCAGGGGTGGGCTCAGGGGTGACTCGTACCCAAGGACAGAGCTCTCAAAAGAAACTTGAAGCTTGAGACATTATCCCCCACTCCTTGGTACCAAAGCCAACTCTAACACAAAGCCAGGGGATAAGCAGCTAAAAGTCAAAGGAGTAAGCAAAAGAGAAAGAGCTTGACCACAGATTCTAGGGATCCTCAAACTACAGCCCGCGGGCCAGATGCGGCAGCTGAGGACGATGATCCCCCTCCCCCAGGGCTATGAACTCTCTTTATTTAAAGGCCCACAAAACAAAGTTTTTGTTTTTACTATAGTCCCGCCCTCCAACAGTCTGAGGGACAGTGAACTGGCCCCCTGAGAGTGATAGACAAGATTTGGGTTCAAATCCAAAACATAGTGACATTAAAACAGCCACTTCTCTCTAAGGCAATCCTAGTAAACTTTGGATAGAAAACGCCATCTACATCCAGAAAGAGAACTCTGGAGATTGAATGTAAATCAACACGCACTACGTTCCCGTGTTTTTTTCTGGTTTTTTTTTTTTTTTCTATCATGTTTTCCCCTTTTTGTTCTGACTTTTTTCTCCCAACATGATTCATAAAAAAATGTGTATCTAAAAAGTTACTATACACGGATAACAAGGGGGGAAAGCAATTTTTAAAAACCCAGCTATTTCTCCTTTAAAGAAAAAAGTAAAATGGTCACAAGGCCGAAAAGAGTCCTTTGAAAGAGCTGGAAAAGGATGTAATGCCAGAGAAACTGAGGCAGGAGAGAGATTAGAGAGTTTTTAATATTTTATTAATGGGAGAGTAAGATTGACTGGACAGGACTCTCGTCTCAAATTGTCCAGCCAGACAGAGATAAAGATATACTGGGACCAAGGAATTCATGTTGGTCCCAGGTCTGGAGGAGACTATCATCTCAAAGAATCCAGCGTCCAGCATCCACAGCCAGCCGCCATTCTCCAGCAATGAATGGAGAATCTCTAACCTTTATATACCTTTTAGAGACAAAGAAGAGGGAAAAAGAGCGGGAAAAGCCCAGCTGGAAAAGGCTATGATAAAGATGTCAGTGAAATATCTTGGAATACTTTAAGGGATGTTGTAAATTTCTCAAGGACAGAAGATAATCAGGGAGTCTACTCTCTTGTTTATCTTACTTGGGCTAACAATTTATATCCTTAGACTAATTGGTCCTCAGCCTTCATGGACCAGAGGGAGATTTATAACTTAGGGGAGTAATTAGGAAGACTGAGACAAGGGAAACTTGTACAAGGAAACTGAGTCAGGACAGTTAAAGAAAACTGTGGCATAACATTCCACACTCTCTTTCCTAAATATTCAAACCTTTGAATCTTAGCATCTTCCTCTAGATACCCAGGAGGTCTTTGACCCACCTTATGTAAAGCAAATGAGCCAAAAATAAAACTAGAAAAATGTAAGGACTCATATGGCAAGAGCAAGTCTCTCCCTGATAACCCCAGAGTTAACAGCTGTACAAAGGCTCCCTTGTTGCAAGCATGTCAGGTCCTCTACAGTTCTGGAGCACCATCTCAGCCAGAGAATCCAGCTTGAGATGGACAGTTAGATCTGTGGTCATTTGTGCACTTAACTCAGTCTGCTTACAGAGCAGCAGGACCAAGGGCTCAAGCCCATTCAGAGGAGCAGATCTCTCCAGGGGAGAAGGATGAGGCTGTAGTAGCTCCACCCGTACCCACCCAGAGAAACAGGCAGGGCTGCTATTAGAATATAGATTTCTGAGCAGATTATGCACAGTTAGACCATCAAGGCAGGCAAACTCCAAACTTTTTAGGTGCCTCATGCCAAACTTCAAGGTCCTTTGAAATGCTGAAATACTTAATGAACTGGGGTTACAGGAATGGAAAAATAGATCAGAGAGATTGCCAGTCCCAGGACAGGTGTCTGATTTCTAAAACTTTTCTAAAAAAAAAAATAATCCCCAAAACTGAGTCTGCCAGGGCACTTTTAACAAAATAAGGGATTCTAAAACTAAAGCATCCAAATTCAATCTGAACTAGTGAGATAGGGGGTGGGGCAGAAGTGCCTAAAACAAAGTGAATAGGAACTAGGGGTTCCCATTCTTTCAGGTATTTTGAAAAAATATACCAGTTTCCCCAATGTTCTATCTCTTCCTCCCCCCCCCCTTTTTTTTCTTCTCATGGAAAGGAATTATCAAATGACCATTCCCCATATAAATTCCAAGAGCAAATCAAAATCCCTATACATAACAGACTAGTACAGTAGCATTTCCTAAAAATCCCTCAAACATAACAGCAACAGTTACACAGTGTTAACAAATCCCATCCCAAATCTTAAGCACACAGTAATAGATGGTCCAGGCAAGGTTTAACAGTCATTCATCAACCATTCCCAAAGTCCCTCATATCAGTCCAAAGTACAGTAGATACAGGGTCTAGTCCATGGTTCTCATCCAAAAAAAACTGCTGTTTCAGGCTGTGAAGTGATAGGAGGCTTATTCCTTGCAGAATGGGTGCTTCATGCTGACAATCAAAGCTGATCAAAGCTGATCCAGGCTCCAGAAGCAAGCCAATATCTGTAATTTGACCAAAATCTAGAACAAAAACACAGATCTAACAAAGAAAGATTAGATCAGTCTCAGACAGAAAGATTCGGTTCACCAGACTGCTGCAAAATATGAGGAGGCCAAAATAAATTGGCCAGCAGTTTCCTATGTGAAGAGATGAGTTTGCTTTACAGGCCACGCAAACGGGTGCAGTCCCAAGTTGTAACATCAGTGAGGTCTCACAGACCCCTGTTAATTGTCCTCTTATCATGTAGAAACCTTAAAGAAACAAAACACAAATATCCAGTAACAGACAGATGACCAGGCGAAATACTCAGTTGCCCAAGCATTTAGGATACAATGATTACATATGACCAGACTGAAAATAACAAGTCATAACATAATTGAATTGCATTAACAGTTGTACTGACCATTGCTCTGATCAGAGAGATCAGTTACAAAAGGAAAAGTGCAAGAACATAACTATAACATAACATAAGCAGTTGAGTTTTAACAGCTTATCAATCAATTGTCCCAGTAACTGTCAGAGGGTGGAGCTTTAGAACTCCCAAATAGCATTAACTAATTAACTCTAAGCCCAAAAAATTTTACCTCCAAAAACAGATATCATTAATCGAATTTCTGATAACTCCTAAACAATTATTTATCATAACCTTGTAGTAATAACAGAAAGAAATTTTGTCTCAGTAAGTTCACAACTTAGAACAATTATCATATCTAGGTAGATATTACATAAATGAACATTATACATACAAATCATTTTGCTTTTAAAACACCTAATACATAGAAAAATATCCCAAACTGCATATTGTCCATAACAAAAACATTTTCAAAAGGACAAAGAAAAAACTATTATGTTCAGAGACCCTTTAAATAACCTCAGAGTGACCCAATACAATCAATTTAAACTTATACAAAACACCCAATTCCACATAAAATAATTCAAGAAGGTTTTTTTTAACATAGCAATTAAACTTTTAGAAATGCTCGGACCAAAGTATGGATCATATTTATGACCATATTCCTCAACCAAGAAAATATTTATGTATCAAGAAACAAATATTCAATCAATTTAACCTAAAAGTATGTCCTTAAAAATCAGTTTGCTGAACTGGCCGTAATCAGATAAGAAAAAAAGCGGCAGGAACATACTCAGGGGGGTGAGGGGAGGAGAGGATTCCACATGGCCACCCTTCCCCCACTCCTGCCCCCTGGAAAAAAAAAAAAACTTCCCTCAGGTTCCCATTCAAATTACCTAATGGGGATTCTTTTCAAGATTTAACCCATCAGTTTCCCAATATCAGGTTTCTTCCCAAATCTACCCATTTCCAACTTTCTCTTTCTGCCCGGCTACATACTTAAACAATCTCCTTAAAGAACTTTCCTATCAGATGCTCCTGATGCTACTGTAAAGTAGCATAAGACAGTAGAGGTGGATGGCTCCCTCCCCCACGTCTTTACCTACTCCCAAGTCTTTCACCTTCCTTAAATCATGCAAACCTCTAATTGCCCCTACTAATCAGTCTTTCCTAAATCACCTGCATTCCTCTTTCCTTTTTCCTTCAAAAACCTGTAAGATTCATACTATAGTGAATAGTCCAAACCTCCAAAAACCCACATATGTCCAGCATAGCTGGTTTTAAAGTATAACTTATGTTAACAAATAACTCAATATATTTCAGAAGGTAACAAACTGAATCAAATTAATACAGCTGTTTTTAAAAGTTTTTTTTTTTTTTCATTTTTCTTTTACCACATTCCTACTAACAGCTATTAGCATCTTATCTCCAGAGCTTTTTATTGCCCAGGCCAGGCTGACCTTGAATTTTATTGCTCTTTACTCTAGTAAGCTTTGTTTCAAGGGAGAAAAACCTTTTCTGTCCGTTTAAAATAGCTAAAATCTCATGTACTTACAAAGTTAATACAACAGGTTAAAAGTTTTAAAATCACAAGCAAATTTTCAAACAACCAATTCCCAAATTTCTTAATCATAGTTCTTAAACTTGACAAAGCTTTTAAATCAGCAAAAACAGACTAGGGGCTGTATTTTAACTTTCCGAAATTCCAAATCCCTTTCAATCTATTTTTTTCATTTCCTTTTTTTTTCTTTCTTCCTTTCTCTCCCCTTTCTCCCCCTGTCTCACAGGCTGCTGCAGTCAGCCAGAGACAGAGAGAGAGAGAGAGAGAAAGATTTTTCAAACTTCTTGATATTCTCTAAACCTGCAACACAGAGGCTGAAACCTTATCTCTTACAAGCTTGCTACCTTTTAACACAGACACGCACAGACAAACATGGAGCTCCATTTTATTAAGCACAGTTGCAACGTTGTTCTTAAAAATTTTTCCAACCAATAAAACAGACAAATCACACAGAACATAGAACACACATCACACAGACTACACAGTTACAACATTAAACAAACATATAACACATAACATATACCCAGAGGATATTTCCCAGCGTCCCAGAAAATACCCATCTCAGAATTTTTAAACCCGTCGGTATTTATTCTGAGACTACAGGTTGCTAGCAACAGACCAGACCAGAACCAGAACCAGAACCAGATGTACCCCAAAAGGTACCCAGACAGACTTACTCTCCCAAATGCCGAATCAATTCCGTTGTCCACTGTAGGCCAGACTGAGGCTGAAGAACTGCTTACTTTTCTATCCAGAGTGCTGATCTTTTCCCAAGGAACAGACCCAGATTCTGAGCCCAGGCCTAGGTGGAGACGGAGAGGTCTCTAATCTCTAATCCAGTTCTCAGTTTCTATTATCTCGGTGGAACCTCCAAAATGTAATGCCAGAGAAACTGAGGCAGGAGAGAGATTAGAGAGTTTTTAATATTTTATTAATGGGAGAGTAAGATTGACTGGACAGGACTCTCGTCTCAAATTGTCCAGCCAGACAGAGATAAAGATATACTGGGACCAAGGAATTCATGTTGGTCCCAGGTCTGGAGGAGACTATCATCTCAAAGAATCCAGCGTCCAGCATCCACAGCCAGCCGCCATTCTCCAGCAATGAATGGAGAATCTCTAACCTTTATATACCTTTTAGAGACAAAGAAGAGGGAAAAAGAGCGGGAAAAGCCCAGCTGGAAAAGGCTATGATAAAGATGTCAGTGAAATATCTTGGAATACTTTAAGGGATGTTGTAAATTTCTCAAGGACAGAAGATAATCAGGGAGTCTACTCTCTTGTTTATCTTACTTGGGCTAACAATTTATATCCTTAGACTAATTGGTCCTCAGCCTTCATGGACCAGAGGGAGATTTATAACTTAGGGGAGTAATTAGGAAGACTGAGACAAGGGAAACTTGTACAAGGAAACTGAGTCAGGACAGTTAAAGAAAACTGTGGCATAACAAGGACTTGCAAAATTAAATAAGAGAGAGTGAGGAAAAACTGGGAAAGGAAAATCAAGAAACTGATGAAAACAAAGTCAACCAATTGGAAAAAGAGATCCAAATCTTTCTGTTCACCCAGTCTCACAAAAGACCTTACTCCCTGTGGGCCCACGCCCTAGAAAGAGAATGCGAGATTCGACTCACCTTCAAGTGCCCACTGCCAGCAAGGTCCCCACCCCTCCGCTGTTGCGTCCACCAGGTGTGTGGTAGCTCCTTGTCCCCACGGTGCCAACCCAGTCCGGGACTCTGGGCTTGGTGGCCTTCCACAGAGGAAAAAGTCCTCTGGGCTTCTCCTACTTCAGACCCCTTCCGGCTGAGAAGGAAGTGCTAAAAACTGAGGTTGCCTCCAACTCCAGGTGCTCCCCGGGCTTGTTGTTTGTTGATTCCACAGAATCCACACCTGGAGGTGTTTGCCCTTCACTCAGGATAAACAGCCTCCGGAGGTGTGGGCTTTCCCGGGGTCTTCTTAGGCTTATTTTAAGGAGAATTACTGCTTTCCCCTGATCTGTGTCTATTTCTGCCTCTCTACATTCCCTCTGAGACAATATTCCATCTCTGTGGGAAAAATAATTGGAAAGCCGAAAGTTTTCTGACTCGATCTGCCACCTTTCCAGAATCTTTTCAGCAGTCCTTCCTACTGGAAATACTTGAAAGCCCAATTACACATCCTGAAAATGACAAGAAGTATCTACCTAACACATCAGCATGCATTATCTGTAACACAAAGAGAAGCTAGACGCCTTCCCAGTATAAGACCAGGAGGGAAACAAGGACATTGTCACCAATATTGTACTAGAAATCCTGCAATAGAAGTGAGGAGAAAAATAAATGGAAGGAGTCAGAGAGGGCAATAATAATCTCTTTTTGCAGATGATTTTGATGGGATACTAGGAAAATGGTGGAAATTCAAATAAAAAGCTACTTGAAACAATTAAAAATTGTTAGCAAAGGAGCAAAAACAATAGAAAACAAACCTACATAAATTGCCAGCATTTCCATAGATCACCCACAGAGGTCTACAAGAAGAGATTGTAAGATAGTTCATTACCTGGGATATACCTGTCAAGACAAACACAGGAATTATATAGACATAATTAGAAAACACTTTTTTATACAAAGATTGAAATAATTGAAGAAATATTCATTTTCATGGGTGGGCCAAGCCACTATAACCCCAAATGACAATTCTACTTAAATGAATCTACTGATTCAGTATCATGCCAATTAAATTACCAAAAAAAAAAAACCAAAAACAACATTTTGAGCTAGGGAAAAAAAATTCATTTGGAAGAACAAGAGGTCGAGAATATCAAAGGAATTAATGGAAAAAAATGTAAAGTAAGTGCCAGTGCTAGGTCTTAAACTGTATTAGAAAGCAGTAATTGTCAAAATTATCTGGTACTGGCTAAGAAATAGAATAGTGGTGGATACAGTAGAAAAGAGTAAATACATTATAGTAAAGGATTATAGAAATGTGTTTGAGAAATGTAAGGATTTAAGTTTGGGGGAGAAGAATTCACTATTTGGTCAAAATTGTAGGGAAAACTGGAAAACAGTCTGGCCAAAACTAGATATATGACAATATCTTAAGCCGGTTGCCAAGATGAGTTCAGAACAGATACGGGCCCTAGACATAAAGGGAGATATCATAAGTAAATTAGAACATGGAATATATTACCTATCAGATTAATGGATGGGAGAAGAATTTGTGACTAAACAAAAGACAGAGAGCATTGTGAAATATGAAATTAATAATTCTTATAATTTAAATGGTTTGGTACAAATACAAGCAATGTAGTCAAGATTAGAAGGAAAGCAAATTGGGGAAAAATCGATAGAGTTTCTCAGATAAAGGCATCATATCTCAAATATACAGGTATTTTACCCTCTAGTTCTAGGATATTAGGGCAGGTTTCCTTTATAATTTCTTGACAGATGATTCCTAGGCTCTTTCTTTGATCATGGCATTTGGTGTAGTTTAATAATTCTTAAATTAGCACTCCTCAGTCTACTTTTGCAACCAGTCGTGGGGTTTTTTGTAATTTTCTTCTACTTTATCGTTATTTTGACTTTGTTTTCATTAGTTCCTGATATCTCATAGAGTCATTAGTTTCCACATCCAATTTAATTCTAATTTTTAAAGAATTATTTTATTCAATGAGCTTTTGTACCTCTTTTCTGTTTGGTAAGTTCTGCTTTTTAAGTAAAAGGTATTTTGTGCCTTTTATCATTTGGCCAGTTCTATTTTTTGAAGGGGTGTTTTCTTCAGTATTTTTGGTGCCTCTTTTAACAAGTTGTTAATTCTCTTTTCATAATTTTCTTGTATCTTCCTCATTTCTTTTCCCAAATTTTCCTCTGTCACTCATTTCTTTCTTGAATTCTTCCAGAAATTCTTCTTGGGTTTGGGTCCAATTAGCAATTTTCTTCGAGGCTTTACCTGCAGGTGTGTTTACATTGTTGTCTTCTTCTGAGTTTGTGTCTTGGTCTTTCTTAGCTCTGTAGTGGCTTTTTATGGTCAAATTCTTTGGTGTTGTTTGCACATTTTCCAGTTTATTTCTCGACTCAGACCTTTTTTTTCAAGTTGAGCTCTGCTCTCCTAGGGATGAAGAGAAACTGTCCCACACTTCAGGCTTATTTGTTCTGCTGTTTTCAGAGGAGGGAGAGGAAGAATAGACTTGCTAGCTGACTTCCAGAACTTGGAAGATTGTCATATGGAGAAGAGATCGGCTTTGTTCTTCTTGGTCCCAGAAGACAGACCCAAGAGCAACAGGAGAAACTTTCAGAGAGGCAGATTGAGACTTGAAGGCAGAGAGCTGCTTCCTAGAAATGAGAGCAAGAGAAAATAGAATGGGAGAGGTGGTGAGCTGCCTATCCCTGAAGGTGTGCGAGTCCAAGTTGGATGACCAGTTGGTGGGGAAGTTGGTCAGGGATATGTTGGGCGGGATGGCCCTGAAGTCCCGTTTGGACTCAGAAAGTCTAGGTCTGCCCAGGGAGTTCCTGCCAACCCATTCCCCAAGGAGGCCCGGGATCAAAGGCCATCCCACTTGGCCACCTGGAGCTTGGTCTGTTGATGAGACTCTCTCTCCACGTTCAGCGTGGGGTGGCCCTTGTGACGATCATCCGCTCCGTTCCCCTCTATTCCCCTCACTGTCCCTGGAGAGAAGTTGAGTTGGGAAGTAAAGGGTCCCTTATATTCTAGCCAATAGGTCAAGGCCTAAGAGAAAAGCTCCATCCTACGGGGCGGCGCAGTGGCAACCTAGGAGGGAGAGTCCCTGCAGTGCAGGCCCCGTGCCAGCCTGGGCAGGAGGGAGCGGGGCTGCGGGCCAGCACCAGGCTCAGAGCTGTCAACCCAGCCCCTTTCCCCAAGTGTCTGCTGCGGCTGCAGCCCTGGGCAGAAGGGCTGGGACGGGGAGCTCTGGCTTTCTGGCCCCGAACGCTGGATCCCTTTCTAACTTTTAGACCGGGGTGCTGCCTCGTCACCCTGGCCGACAGGCTCCCACACGTGTCATTGTCAAGAGGGGCACGGAAATGGAAATGCGGCTGGGATTGAATGCTATTCTCCCCAATGGTCAGCTGAGCCCTAGGCCCGACCAGGATAGGGGTGCGGGGTGGCCACACTCAGGCACACAGCCATATCCCCATCTCTTCCGGCCCTAGAAGCTGCTGGTCTCCCCTGGACTGCTCAGGGTCCCCGTGGTGATAACATATCCTGGCTCTCATGGGCCCTTAAGTGCACAAGATAACTGAACATGTGTGTGCACACAAATACACATACCCCCCCAACCCTCACACACAGATTTTGCACAAAGCGGCCAGGCCTTAACCTGCAGTTGTCAGCAAAAATGGGAAAAGGGAAGCGTTCTGGTGTTCTGGGCCCCCGATGTTTGCTTTGGGATCTGTACTATTTCTTCAAGGTGATCCCAAAATGGAACAACCTACTCCCCCCCACTCTCACCGTGGGACTCCTTGCCAGTGTCCCCTACCCTTCCAGCAGCTCTGCTCAGTATCGGGGTAGGAATCAATCCGGAGAGCCGAGTTTGAATCCTGAGCCTGTGGCTGGCCTAGCCAGGTGACCCCAAACAAGTCATTTCCAGTCACTTCTTGGCACATCAGCCTCCTTGTCTGTAAAATGGGGGGAATTGTGTTATAGCCATAATTTCTCAAAAGAACAGGAAGGTGGGCCTAGGCTGATGGAGTGGCTACCTTGGGACCAGTTTATGGGAGGATCCTGAAAGGTGAGAATTTGAGAAAGGCTTCGGGTTCTGTGTATTGGAGAGAGCACACTCATGGGGGGTGTCCCCTATTCATCTATCCCCCCTCCTCCTTCCCAGGACTGTGGAAGGAAAAGCCCCAAGGAGCCGGAGAAGGGCCAGAAGCTGCCTCCTCTGCCCCTCTAGCCCCAGGCCAGCCCTCTGGGGGAGGAGGAAGGGAGCATGCCCACCTTTCCTTCAGGTCAGGGGCAGGGAGATCCTCCCAGCTGGAAGAAGGCCTTTGGCCAAAGACTGGGCACAGTGGGCTCACTGGGCTGAGAGCAGACCTGGCCACTGCTCAGTTTCTTCCTTGGTAAAATGGTGCTGAAAAGGCCCCCCAAGGGGGGGGGGAAGAAGAGGGAGAGGTTTGTAGAGGCCCCTTCCTCTTCCCACTGGTACCTGGGGTCCTTCTCTGAGGCCCTTTGACTGGGCCAGTCACCACCGGGGCTCAGACAAAGTAGGCCCCGGGACAGGGGACTCAGCAGCTACTGAGCAGACACCAAACTGCTTCCTAGCCTTCCCTGCTTTTGTCTTCCATTCCTTCTTTTTCTTTTTCTCTTTCCCTTCATCTTCCCTTCCCCCTTTCTCTTGATGTTTCTCTTCGCTTTGCTTTTTCTTTTCTCTCTTTCCCTTCCCTTCCTTTTCCTTCCCCTTTCCCTTTCTTCTTTCTCTCTTTCCCTTCATCTTCCCTTCTTCCTTTCTCTTTATGTTTCTCTTCCCTTTACTTTTTTTCCTCTCTTTCCCTTTCCTTCCTTTTCCTTTCCCTTCCCTTTCTTTTCCTTCCCCTTCCCTTTTCTTTTCTCTCTTTCCCTTCTCACCTTTTCCTTCCCCTTTCCCTTTCTTTTTTTTTCTTTCCCTTCATCTTCTCTTCCCCTTTCCGCTTTATGTTTCTCTTCCCTTCCTTTTCTTTTTTCTTTCTTTCCCTTCCCTTCTTTTTCCTTCCCTTCCTTTTTCTTTTCTTTTTTCTTCCCTTCCTTTTCCTTCCTCTTCCTTTTTCTTTTTCTCTTTCCTTTCCTTTCCCTTCCTTTTCCTTTCCCTTCCCTTTTCTTTTCCTTCTCCCTTCCATGCCCTTCCTTTCCCTTCCTCTTCCCCTTCCTTTTTTTTTCTTTCCCTCGCCTTCCCTCCTTTTTCCTTTCTCTTCCCTCTCCCCTTCCTCTTCCCCTCCCCTTCCCTCATTTCCCCTACCTCTCCCCTTTCCCTTTTTTTTCTCTTCCGCTCCCCTCCTTTCCCCTTTCCCTTCTCTTCTGCTTTCCTCTTTCCCTTGCTATCCCTTCCCCTCCCCCTCTGCTCTCTGGGGCCAAGCAGACAAGGCAGCCTTCCCGTGTCCCCACCGGCCCTCTGGAGCCTCCAAGACGCTGATCTCCCCCGATTGCACACGGCCCCTTTGGAGGCTGCGTCTCCTCGGCTCTCAAGGGCCCTTAAAAGCACAAGATAATTGAATGTGGCCTGCTGGGGCAGGAGAAGAGGGCACGCGGTGTGATGGTAACCATCTCCATGGGGACGTGGGGATGCGATGCCACGCCCACCGGAGGGGGTGGGTCCTGCCTGCGCTCGTTCCCACACTAGCAGTGGCAGGCCGCGGGAGGCTGGCCTCTGGATGGGGGTGGGGAGAGACACCAGTGGGGGCCAGAGCCAGTGGGGTCCCCCTGGGGGGTCGAGGGTCTGAAGACTTCCTTATTCATGGCCCCTCTCTCCCCTCCCAGCATTTTCCAGAGGGAAGTTGTCTTTAAAGGACAACAAAAGCTCCCCTCCACCCCCCACTGAAAACCTTACAGGAGCAGGAGCAGCTGTGGGTCTCAAAGGTGTCACTCAATTCCCAAAGTCACCCCCAAGTCCTCTGGTGGGACAGCCCCGCCCCCCCCCCAGCTGCTCTAAGAGGCCTGGAGGGCCCAGCAACAGGAGGATGCTACCCTCGGGGGCTCTTTCCTCTCTGCCCTACCTTCCTCATTGGGTCAGCTTCCTCCCTCCTGGCCTTGGGGGCCCACCAGCTCCCCTAAGCCCCCTCCTTCTCTCTTGCTGCCATCTGGCCCGCTCCTGGGCATCAGTCACCCTCCTGCCCCTCACATAGCCACCCGAGTCCTCTGGGCACACTGTGACCAGCACCTTCTACTGAGCCTCCCTGTCTCCGGTCCATCCCACACTCAGGTGCCAGAGTGACCTTCTCATTGTGCAGGCTCCCTACAATCTCTCTTTTGGTTCATTTGCCCAAGCCGGCCATGATTCCAGGCTCCCCTCTCCCCTCAGTGAGTCCTTCCAGCGGTGAGGACGGGCCACCCCAAGCTACCAGGATGCCCAGTCTCATTGAGGCCGACAGAACGCACAGGGAGATGGTCGTTGGGCCGAGAGGCTGCATCTTGTCTCTCTTCTTGATTTTGCCCACGATGCACTTTGGCTGATGGATAGCTAGCTGAAGTTCTGCCCCCCCTTACTCCTACGAATGTCCAAATGAGTGGAAGCCAGTGATATGGAGCCCCTGGGGATCATGGGAGCTTGCCTCTTCCCAGTCTCTCCATCTTGAGAGTCTGAGCATCCCACAAAGAACTCAACTATTGCTCAGTGTTTCAACTGTATTTGTCTTACACCTGGGCTTGCGGGACTCCCCAACACTGTAGAGGGTAGCGGGCGCCCACCCAGAAGTCTGGAGGTTGCAGGACATTGGAGATCATCTACTCTGAGTCCCTCTCATTTTCTAGAGTAGAAAAGTGAGGCTCAGAGAGAGGAAGGAACTTGTCAAAAGTCACACAGCAGCAAGGTAACAATTTGAACTCGGGTGTCAGGACTCCAGAATCTATGATCTTTAGCACTGAGCCTCCTGGAGGAGCCCCAAGGGCACCTTCTCCAGCCTTTATGGAGCCTGGTCCTAGAGGGGCTCAGGATAGAGAGGGCCCCTTCCTCAGGAGGCAGCCAGCGGGGCTCCCGGGAGGACCGTCAGAAAGAATGCCACCTGGTGGTGAGCATCAGGAAGTGCCTCCTGGCCTAGAGCATCTGGGACTGAGATGGACCCAAGAAAAAATATAATAAAGAAGAGGTAATTTGGTGGGGAAGAGTTGGGATTCGAATTCGGGTCTTCTCTTGTCCAGGCCCAGGGAAAAAGGACAGAGACTTGAGGTAGGACTCCCACCCCTCCAGGGGAGTCTGTATTTCATAGGGTGGGAATCCCCTTCCGGGAACTTGCAGGTCAAGGGCAGAGTCCCGCTTTGGAGGCCTTGACGGGGCCCACCCACGTTTCTGGGCTCCTACCGTTGGCACATCTGTGTCCCACTCGAGCCTGGGCCTGAGTACCTACGTGTGTCGAGCTCTGCCCCCCAAAGGAATCAGGAAATAGTCTAAAGTTTGAGTTGGAGGGAACGTAGGACCCTGGATGGCAGCCGGCCCTCAAACATCCCAGGGCACAAGGCTCAATTCTGCCTTGGAGGCGGGAGGGAGGACGGTGTGCCCAAGGGAGAGAACAAGGAAGGGAGACCGATCTGAGGGTGGAGCAAGAGTATGAGCAGTAGACTGAGGGCCATGGAAGTAAGGGCACGAGATGTATATGACAACTGTGGCGGGTGGAACGGCACCACATGGGTGAGGATGGGTGGGGGGGCAGAAGGGCAGCCTGTGGGTGGGGATGAGGACATGAATCCCGAGGAGAGATGAGGGAGAACTTGCCATCGATAACAGTTGTCCACCAATGGGCTGGCCCGCCTCAAGTGGGCCTTGAGGTGTTCTAGCTTGACCACTTCTCAGGCAGCTTGTCATTTTTCATGTGTTGTCAAAGGGATGCAAAGCAGCATGGGGCAGTGAACAGAATGCTTGGCTTGGAAACAGGAGGAGCCGACTTCAGATCTGCCTTGGACACCATTAGCTGTGACCTTGGGCCCTAGGACTTGGTGAAGGCGTGGGCAATGGTGACCAAGGGAGTGAAGGGCCCGGTTTCCCATGATGCTCCCAAGATTCCAAGCCCCTTGGCCTGTTCTTGGGCATACTAGAATACCACAGGGGTCGGAAGCTATGACTTCTAAGGTCCCCGCCCATTCTAGGACGCCATCAATCTGTGAATTCAGTGACAAAACCATTGGCCCCGCAAAGTGGGGGCCACGAGGCCGGAGGCAACCCCGGACACCTGGGTCCGGCAGGCCCGAGCGAGGCTCCGCAGGCCTTCACGTCCCCACCTCGTCCTCCCACCCAGAGGCCCGATCAGGGCCCCCGGGTGGGGGGAAGACAGGGCCCTGCCAAGCTGCGGCAGGGCAAGGAGCCACCTCCTGGAACAAGGCCCTGGGTCTCTCCTCCATTCCTGCCTCTGGAAATGAAGCTCCCAACGATGAAGTGCGTCGTTGGCCCAAAGCCTCTTCATTAATAGGGGCATCGAAGCACTCACATAAATGCCCAAATGAGCAAATCAGCAAGGTAAGGCGAAATTCTCGGCCAAAATGCCAGCAAGCCCCCCCCCTCCTTTGGGGCTGCAGCTTCAGCAGTTCTCCTGTGCCAGGGGCTCCTGCACCATGGCGGGGGAGGGGGGGGAGTTCACACGCGGGCTAGCTGAATCTGAGCTTACTGGGCCCGACACCCTTTGTCGGCCCCCCTGGCTGTACTCGGACCGTCACTCCCCTCACGGGCCCACGGGGGAGGCCTGATCTGAATGCAGCCGGAGCCCCGGCCCGGCACGCTTCTAGATGTCTGGGCCTTGGTGGATAAGCGGGCCGGGAGCGGGAAGGGGCGCCTGCAATTTCCTGTGCCGGCGGGAAGCCGGGCATCTCATCTGCAGAGGATTGAAAGCTCCTCACTTGTTATTGCTTCCTAGAACACTCCCTGAGCTGCCCGCTGCCACCCTCCCTTCCCCGGGCACCCCAGCCCCCTCCCAAAGCTCCCGGACCACTGGGCCTCCTCCTCCCACCCTCCTCAGAAGACCAGCTCTGCCTTCTCCTCTCCTCTCTCTTCAAAGTCACAAGGCCTTGACAAGGGCCATTTGTCACTGACAGAGGAGAGACCGAGGCACTTGCTCCTAGCCAAATAGGCAGAAGGTGTTGAAGGCCAGACCCGCAGCTCGCTTCCCTCTGTCCATCTTCCCCGTTCTCAGTCTTGGGGATTCGGCCAGTTCCATTCAGTAAACATGCACTGTGTGCCGGACACCGGAGGGGACGCCAGAGTCACAGTCCCTGCCCTCGTGGAACGGTCGGTCGAGGAGGGGGCCCGGCCACATTCATAGATAGCGCTGGTCTAGAACACTCCTAGATAGCATCAGTCTACAGCACTCCTAAATAGCATTGGTCTAAACAATCATCAATAGAGCTGATCTAGAACACTCTTCAATAGTGTTGCTCTAGAATGCTTCTAGATCATGTTGGTCTAGAATGCACCTAGATAGTATGGGTCTAGTGTTAGTCTAAAACAATCATCGACAGACCTGGTCCACAACGCTCCTGGATAGCAGTGGTCTAGAACAATGCCCATTGAAGTGCTATATGAGGGCTGAGCGACCACTCACAAGGAAGGACTTGGCATTTGCACCCAGCTTTTAAGGAAGCCAGGAGGGGGATGAGGGGCTCTGCCCTCTCCACTCCAGCCTGTTCTATCTTTCACTGGCTCCCATCCCCCACAGCTCTGACCTTAACGCACTTTCCTTTTCTCTCTTCTTCCATGGTTCCCTGAGATATAGGCACTGAATGGGAAAGGCAGGCGAGGCGCACAGGATTGGGCTGGAGGGGAAAGTATGTGGCAGGGAGATTGTGGAGGGCCTTGAATGTCGGCCCAAGCATTTGCCACTTTGATTGGTGGGTAATCAGGAGCTTGTGAAAAGCGTTGAGCAAATGAGTATCGATCCATATATCCTTTCTCCAGGCTTGGCGGGAAGCTCCCTCCTCATAGGTGCTCCCCCCCCCCCCCAGCCATCTCCCGGACTCAAATCCCAGCATGGCCAGCCCCTGACCCTCCACTGGCTCCATCTTTAGCCCTCAGAGCCTTTTTGTCCTCTTCCAGTCACTATCAAGGCTCTTGGGAAAACGCTCCATCTGTTGCCTCAGTGACCTTCCCATTCCTGGCCTGGATTGTGCCCCCCCCCACCTCACTCTCATTCCAAATCCCCAGGGACCAGCTCACTGTTACATTCATTTCCCTTGGAGATAGCACCCACCCCAAGATGCTCCTGTCCTTCACTGCCTCCTCTGATTCTACCTTGACCCCAACCCCTAAGATTCATTTGGGATTAAGCCTTCCAGCATGAGGCCTCCCCTCCTCCTGCCTCCTTTCCCTTCTCCCACGGCAGGCCCGCCGAAGCTTCACCTGGATGTCCCACCGAACCTCAAAGTCACCATGTCTCAAACTGAACCCTGTGCATGCTGGGAACTAGGTTCAGTGCCTCGCTGCTGTGCCGCTGGTGACACTTCCCAGGGGTGGGACCACCTCACCATTCTTTTTTATTATTATACCTTTTTATTTACAAGTCATATGCAGGGGTCATTTTTCGGCATTGACAATTGCCAAACCTTTTGTTCCAATTTTTCCCCTCCTTCCTCCCATCCTCTCCTCCACATGGCAGGTTGACCAATACATGTTAAATATGTTAAAGTATAAGTTAAATACAATATAAGTATACATGTCCAAACAGTTATTTTGCTGTAGAAAAAGAATCAGACTCTGAAATAGTGTACCATTAGCCTGGGAAGGAAATCCAAAATGCAGGCGGACAAAAATAGAGGGGTTGGGAATTCTATGCAGTGGTTCACAGTCATCTCCCAGAGTTCTTTCCCTGGATGTATGTAGCTGGTTCAGTTCATTACTGCTCCATTGGAACTGATTTGGTTCATCTCATTGCTGAAGAGGGCCACGTCCATCAGAATCGATCATCATACAGTATCGTTGTCGAAGTATATAATGATCTCCTGGTCCTGCTCATTTCACTCAGCATCAGTTCATGTAAGTCTCTCCCAGCCTCTCTGTATTCATCCTGTTGGTCATTCCTTACAGAACAATAATATTCTATAACGTTCATATACCACAATTTACCCAGCCATTCTCCAATTGATGGGCATCCATTCAGTTTCCAGTTTCTGGCCACTACAAACAGGGCTGCCACAAACATTCTAAGTCTTAGCTTTCTCACCTGTCAAATGGAGGTGAAAAAAGTCATGAGAACAAGGCCCTCAGAAATGGCAGCCATGACATGGGGGGGGGGAGGCTGGATAGAAGGTTGGTTCCGGGTGCCCCTGAACATTTGATGAAGAAGGGGGTGAACTTGACCGAGACCCACCGATACCAGCTATGGCACTTTGGAGCTCAGTTTCCCGTTCTGTAAAAATGCCAGACCAGGTGACCTTTAAGAGCCCTTGATGATTTCCTATGGTCAATGTGCTCCTTGGCACATCAGGAGTGTTTTCACACATACTAGTCTAATAATTCCATGTGAGGTGGGGTCCAGAAGCATTATCCCTGTCATTTGACAGAAGGGGAAACTGAGGCTCAGCTCAGTAAGGGGTATATCCAGGGTCACATGTCTGGGAAGGGTCTGCTCTGGGATTTAAACCCAGGACATTTCGGCTATCTCCAGGGCCAATCCTCTTTCCACTTGATCCTGCTGAATAGGCAAATGTGTGGATGAACTTCTGGAAGGTAGAGTGAGGGGGTGAAGGGTGAGGGGGTCAGGGAGTGAGAGCTGAGGGGGTGAAGGCACCCTTGTGTTCCCACTCCAGGCACCTCCTTCTGTAGTCCAGCAGGGAAGGAGGGGGTGGGTGAGCCTGGGAGCCCTCAGGCAGTGAGCCCCGGGCAGCCGCAGCCCCAGGCTCGCGCCATCACTGCAGTGGGACCTGCCCAGCAGAGAGAGGGGAGGGGGAGCAGTGCAGTCATTCTGAGCTGTCAGCAGAAGCCTCTGGCCAGGGAAGCTGATCTGTCTCCTTCCATCACTCCCTCCTCTGGCTCAGGGAGCATCTGCGGATCCACTCCCCCAAGGGAGTGAGAGCAGGGCTGCTTGAAAGCAGGGCACAGTCCCCCGCTAAGGGACTGGCCAAAGGGGGAGCTGGGAAAGGGGACCGATTGTAGTAATCTGGGGAATGGGTGTGAAGGAAGGGAGAGTGGGATCTGCCCCACTCCCAAGAGCTGAGTTGTTGGGGCCCACCTACAGAGGGATACCCTTGTAGCTTCCCCTAGACTAGAAGGGACCTCGGAGGCCAACTTGGTCTCATTTTACCAAAGGGGAAACTGAGGTCCTGAGAGGAGAGGTGGCTAGGCCCAAGTGATGGTGTGGAAAGAACAGGCCATTTGGCGCCTTCCAAGTTGCCTAGATTTCCCAGCCCTACTTCATAGCGATGGGGTGTAGGGGAAAGAGAGCGTGCATTGCAGGCTGGGTCGGGGGCTTCAATTCGACCTGCCACGCTGGCTGTGTGGCCCTGGACAAGGCCATGATCTCTCTTGGCTTCAGTTTTCTTATCTGTAAAGTACACACGGGTGGTGAGCTCTAGAGTGCATTGTTGTGGGTGCACAGGGCTTAAGGTGCTATCAAAACGATTATGATTCTCATTATCGTTATTATTACTATGGACAGAGTCACACGTACACATGGGCACGTGCGCGCACACACACGCCGCCAACTAACCGGCAGCACTCGTCCGTCTGGCCCGGCATCCCATCGTCGGGCGCTCTGGATCCCGGCTGCCCCTCGAGCCGCCCAATCCAAACTGGGCCCCACGGGACCCTCCCTACCCTCTCGACCAGCAGTCCATCCACTGGCTCCCAAAGCCTTCCTCTAGCGAGCGAGATCCCTCTGGCCTCCAGAGAGCAGCACGGCACGGAAACTTTGGCCACCACCCCACAGTCCAGCCGACCACCCACCCGGCTCACCGTAGTACCTTCCGTGTACTACAGCCCGTAGCAGAGGGCTCTTTCCAAGACCCGGATCTGCTCCCTGCTTGCATCGCTGCACCCCAGAGCAGCAGTGGCTCCCTGTTACGTGTTGAGAATGGTTTGAGCTCCTTCTCCCTCCAAAATGTGGAAATCCACTCTCCATACTTATTGCCTCCTACCGTCCCTCAAGTGCTTTCTACCCCCACCAACCCGGACTCCCCTCCGCCTTGCTCAACGGGCCCGCCGCTCTCCCATCCTGGGGCTCACATCTGCCCGATTCCTGGGATGGCCTCCTTTCCACCCTTCCTTAATGGCCAGTGCCGATGTCACCTCCAAGACCCTTCTTTGCCCTCCACTCCCATTCACATTCAAGGGTCCCAGGGTATCTTCTCTGCTCTATCTCTTCAATCTCATATAGCGCCCCAGTCAGCTCTTTGTCCGGTCCCCTCAGCCACACTGCAGGCCCAACATCAGGAAGGCCAGAATTCAAATCCTGCCTCACTCACTTACTAGCTATGTGAACTTAAGCAAGTCACTTCACCCTGTTTGCCTCAGTTTCCTCATCTATAAAATGAGTTAGAGAGGGAAATGGCAGAGCGCTCCAAAACCCCAAATGGGGTCATGAAGAACTGGCCCTGACTAAACAATAAACTTTGTATCCGTACACAGTAGACACTTGATAAATGCATGGATTAGAATGAATGCTACAAGCTTGGGAATCACTTTTCAGGAGAATTCTGGGAAGATGGCAGAAGAAATCAGAATATTCTAAGCTCTCCAGATTTCCCCCTCAAAACAAAATCACTCCTCAGGGTGAATGAAGACCAATGAAAACCGGATAAGATTTGGGGCAGAACAGGGGTCCTCTTGGAACAAGGGGAGATTTGAAGAAAAACACGGGATGGAGGTTTGGCCCAAATTAAGTGTCAATCCCACCAAGGTAGCTTTGCAGAAAAAGCGAGCTAGCTGGGCTTGGTAAGGGAGCCTCAGGGCCAACCACAGGGACCTTCACCTCCAGAACAGTGTGGGAAAGGGGGGAGGAGGAGAAGAGGGGATTAAGTCTGGGAATATTGGGACATCTCTACTAATGAGGAACACCAGATCCAGCTGGTGAGTACAGGAGCGGTGGGGCAGGGAAGGTGCGTGCTGTGGGCACTTGGAGGGGAAGGGAGTTCTTGGTTTTAGGTTCCAGCTCAGAGGGGAGAGATGAAGGAAGGGGAGAACTAAAGCCAGAGGTAACCACACCCTCCTCAGGATTAGGGATGATTACACTAACAAACTCTTATTTTTAAAAAATGAGCAGGCAAAGGAGAAAGAACACAACCATAGAAAGTTACTCTGGGAATAGGGAAGACCAGGGTTCCTCTTCTGAGGATACTGATGTTAAAAAAAAGCTTCTCCTCCTCCAAAGAGTAACATTAAATGCTTACCTGCCCAGAATGAGTTCATAAAAGAACTAAAAAAAAAAGACTTTAAAAATAAATGAGGGAGATTGAGGAAAAACTAAAAAAGAAACATTCAAGAAAAAAAATGAAGATCATAAAAAAACCTACTAGAAAATGAAATCCAGAGTCTTAAAGGAAAAAAATGATTCTTTGAAGTTAAAATTGGACAAGGGGAAGCCAGTGAAGTTACGGGACCAAGAAATGGAACAAACAAAATAAAAAGAATGAAAAAATACAAGAGAATATGAGATGTCTCATTAGAAAAACAACAGATCTGAAGAGTGGATCAAAAGGGAAAGAAACCATAAAAATAAATGAACCACCTGAAATCTGCAACCAAAAAAGGAATCTAGATACTGTACTACAAGAAAATAAGCAAAGAAAATCATCTTGGTGATAGAACAAGAGGGGAAAATAGAAATAGAAAAACCCAACATTAACCAGGGTGGGACAAAGTGTGTAGATTCATAGGAAAGGGATAAAGAGGGAGGCAAAGGATCTGGGAGGGATTCTTGAGGTGGGGAGAAATAGAAGAGTCAGCAGGAACAGCAAACGAGCGATCATATACGTATATGTATGTCTGTGTCTATACATATATTGTATGGACATGATACATACAATGTGAAGAGATGGACCTTCTATATCTAGTGGGGGTGGGGGATGCCAGTCAGTGTATCAACTACAATGAGGGAGAGACGTACATATTTTGGATCCTCTTGTATGTTCTGCTGTGCCCGTGACCACTTTTTCCCTCTATTTCTTTTATTTGCTATTTAAGTTTTAAAATAAAATTTTTTTTAAAAAAAAAGAACTTCTAGAATATGATCCATCCTCTCAGGATGGCTGGTTTGGGGCTGGGCCCCCTCCAAGTATACCGGGGGCCCTAGACACTGCAGAGCGCCTGACTCAAGGCTGCGCCCAGCTTGGCGGTACAGGGCAGTGTGGCGGTTGGCACCCAGGGGCAGTGTGGCTCTGGGGCCGTGCGAGTCCTCCGCACGCCTCTGCTGGATGAGGAGGACGCCCTGAGTCGGACGGCCTGACGTTCCGGCTCGTCCAACTCTGGTGCTCCTTGTT
Source organism: Antechinus flavipes (assembly GCF_016432865.1). Classification (NCBI taxonomy): domain Eukaryota; kingdom Metazoa; phylum Chordata; class Mammalia; order Dasyuromorphia; family Dasyuridae; genus Antechinus; species Antechinus flavipes. The sequence goes on from NC_067404.1 coordinate 81,790,774, forward strand.
TTCAAAATGGCCACAGAAAATCTCCCAGAGGCAAAAGGACCCCAGAATGGCGATCATCCCCCAGCTCGGCCCTAGGTATAGAAGGAGTCCTCCTAGAAAAGGTCCAGGAGGGGCCTTTCCCGCCACCCAAAGAAACACGAGACGCGTTCATTCTTAGCACCTTTTAATGCGGGGGGCTTCTCTGTGGGCCCAGGGGTACAAGGTAAGGCTGAGGGCTGGGTACAGAAGCAGACCAGGAGATTCTAAAGAGCAGGAAAAGAAACGAGGGCTCTCTCCCTATTGCTGTGAAGTGACCACTGCTCCCAGGATCTTCCTCCAGGCCCTCCCCCGCCCCGGAGCTCTCCTTGGGTATTTACTGCTGGGGCCTCCCTGAGCGGGACTTCTCTCCTTCTGGGCTTAATGCAGCTCCCTCTTGAACAACCACCCATCTACTGTGACTCTGTGGGTGTAGAGGCACCCAACAATGCAGTTCCCAACTGGGTCCGATCTCCAGTGCGTGTGTAAGCAAGTGTGGATTTGGGAGGTGGGAGGTGAATCCACCTCTTCTCGGCTGGCCCCGCTGAATTGTGTCTGGCAGGAGGGCCCGCGCTTTGGGGCTCTGGCTCTGACCCTGGAGGGCAGGGGAAGACAGGCCTGTCTGGGGCACCGAGGATAGCATTTGCCCTTTCTCTGCCCCCCTTGGGGAGTCATGAGGGGGCAGAAGAGGGGGTTTGACCTTTCACCCTATACAAACTGTGAGGTTTCACTTAGGAGGGGGCCAGCTCACAGCTCCATGAGAAATCTTGGTGCCCACGGGGCTCTCCCTGAGTGCCAGCGCTTATTATTGTGATGTCTTGGAAGGCCTTCACTCATCCCCAGAGCCCATTAAAGAAACCAGACATCCGTCCTGCCACTCAGACTAGTATATATTTAACACGCCCACCCAGCGGCCTTCACTTTGTCTTAAGCGAGATCCTGGTCCTTCTTGGCAAGCTGCTGCCCCTTAGCCCTTGCTACGGCACAAAAGGCCCAGGGGATAAGGGAGAATGTGGCTGCCTGGGCTGGGCTGGGGGGGTCGTCTCTGAAAGCTGTCCCGGCCACCCCAGAAAGACTACGCCCACGTCGGGTCCGGTTGGCTGAATTCCTCCCCTTGCTTTCAAAGATAGTAAACCGGAGGGCAGCAGCTGTCAGGCCCCATCAGCAAGAGCCTGAGCAAAGTCCTTTGTGACCTCCCGGGGAGGACACCGGAGCCCACCGCCGGCCTCCGGCTTCTGATGGGTGAGAGAGAGCCGGGCTCAATCGCCCGCCTCGGAAATCTTCAGGGCTGAGCCCCACTGGCAGTCCACCTTACTTTCTTCACACCGGCACCTACTGGATCCCAGCCTCTGTCGGGACCCTCCTAGAGAAGCACGGTCCTCCCTTGGAAGAAAACCCCCATTGGTCCACGTAGCCGGAGGTAAGCCAAGGCCGAGAGACGTGGGCCCCCCGATTGGGAGTCCCTTGCTGCTGCACCCATGGGCAGAAAGAAGAGGTGCCAAAATGGAAGTGGAGATGGAACTGTTTCTGGCTGGAGTAGGCCAGGTGCCTCCATCTCCCTTGGGCAGTTCTGTGAAGAGATGGACCTTCGATATCTAGTGGGAGGGGAGGTGCCAGTCAGCGTATCAACTACAATGAGGGAGAAAACACCGTTTTCCAGATTGGGGGCCCAGAAGTGTGGGTACAGATGGTTGTTAGCTGAGGAGAAAATCAACCTGAAATATGAGCCCCACGGGCAGGCTGGATGGGCTGTGGCCATGGCCTAGGAGACGGCTGGTCCTTCTCATTAGCGTGGCAGTGCCACCGGGGGCCTCGGGGACTGCCCACCAAGACTTCTCTTACAGCAGACTTTGACCCCCTCTTCAAATGCCCACTTCCTTGGGGTTTTGGAGCATAAATAAATAAAATGGAAAAAACAACGCTAACATACAACAAATGGAGGACAGGCCCTTCTCTCCCAAAGGGGGGCGGCTTAGGCTTTCACGGACCTGGGAAGCGACAGCCGGCTTCTCCGCCGAGGTAGCCGTCTGCTGTGAGGGTGGAAGCGGGTGGGCAGGGACTGCTGTCGCCACCGGGGATGGCACTTAGGGACTGACCGTGGCTCTCGCTGGCAAAGCTCAGAGGGAAAGCTACCCGTGGTTTGGCTGCCTGATAGAAATGGCGAACCACCCCTCTCTGCCTTGGAGTTTCTCTCGAGGGTTGCCAGGTGGGCTGAAGGACCCCCTGAACAGAGAGGAAAATAGCAGAGAGAGCCAGTAGACTTGGGTCCGGGTTCTGCATGGAGTGCCGGGCCTGAAGAGGCCATGGGCACAGGCAAGCCACCTAGAAGTATCTGCAAGCGGGTTCTGGAGCTGGGAAGGGGGTGGGGGCAGGGGGTTCTTTGGGCTCTTAGCAACAGAAGGCACTTTTTGGGGCTGGGGCGTTAGCATGAGGAGAGTTGATGGAGGAAGGGATGGGCAGAGGGAGGGAGGGAGGACGGGCTTGTGGCCAACTCTGAGACTCTGAGCGGCTCCGGGCCCATTTTCCTCCTTCCCGCCAGCTCACACAAGGAGCCTCAGAAATCTTGGGGGCCCAGCAGGAGGCTCTCGCGAAGACATTTGAGCTGTTCCTCCCCGAGCTTGATCTTCTCCTCCAGCTGCCGCTGCTCCATGATGAGGGCCGACTTCATCTTCACAAAGTGACGGTAGTCCTGGAGCTGCTCCTGGAGCAGGTAGCGGGACACTGTGCCATACACGGCTTTCTCCCGCCGGTCCACGTGCTCTTTCAGCTCCTTCGCATCTTCTAGCTGCTCTGTCAGCTGGCGTTTCTTCTCCATCAGTACAAGCTGGGGGAAAGGGCAGGGGTCAAGAGGCATCAGGGAAAATATTATGCTCACGCAAGCAGGAGCTGGGAACTGCCGGGCGACCATCCCCTCTAACCCCAAAGGTTGGGTCCCTGTCTCCCACCACTTGATTTTGCTTTCTCGTTTCAAAACGAGGAGGACATTAACCAGAGCCCAATGGTATCGGGCAGCCGGAGACGAGGAGACTTAAAAGGGATCAGGATCGGCTCGTAGCTGAGCTGGGGGGACCACTGAGGCCCAGAGAGGGAAAGAATACGATCCCTGTCTTCGGATCATGGCAGAGTAAAGAGTCAGGACCGGCCCAAACTGGGAGTAATGAGGGAAGAAGGTGGGCAGAGGAAAGAGTTCCATAAGAGCTGAGTTTGGCTTTGGGTATCATGAGACTCCTGGCCAATCGGGAACTCCTGCCTCACCGAGTGTACGGTGAGTTGCCCACTAAGCAAGGTACTCAAGCAGAAGCGGATGATAACTTGGATGCGCAACGAAGAGGGCTTTCAATTGGGTCTGGCTGGGGGCCCTGCCAACCTGGGAGTTCTCAGATGCCCTTCCCATGGGCCTGCTAGGATTGTGAGGTTCACCCTCCGTGAGGGCAGGGCCTAACCCACAGGGGCCTGCTCCCAGTCCCACCCGGGGCTCCCAAGTGGCCACACCTCCCCGGCCCCAGCTGCTGCCCAAGGAAGGCAGCCGGCGGGCCCACACGGCCCGCATCCCCACCCTCACTCTGCCCCCTACCTTCTCCTGAGTGGATCCAGGGTCCAGGCTGTTGAGGGCATTCTCCACCCTGGCCAGCCGGCCAGAAAGGGAGAGCAGCAGGTTGACCACCTTGTCCAGGTCACCAATGAACAGCCGAAACTTGTCGAACTCGTTGGCCTTGCAGACGGCCTTCAGCACGGCCTCCACCTCCTCCCCCAGGGCCACGTTGGCACTGATGTCCTCCATCAGCCCACGCTGGGCCTCCTTCAGCACGGACAGCTTCTTGCTGATGCTGGCGATGAGCTGCAGCTGGTGGAAGGGAAGGTCAGGGGTGTGGAGGAGAAAGGACGGTGTGGTCAGTGTCCGGGTTGAGGCCAAGAATCGGCCAGAGGAAGGCTTTTGCGCACCGGGCCTTGGAGGTCTTGGGGATGGGGTGCTAGCTGCCTCCAAAGGGTGCTTTTGTTCTGCTCGGCTCCACGGGACAGAAGCGGGAACAGCCATGGTGAGAAGTGGCCGAGAGCACGGGGATGGGGGTGGTTCTGGGTACGAGTGGGCAGGCTGGACCTTCATCACACACATGTACTGGGGCCCCTAGCCACTAACGAGGGACAGCAGGGGCTCATTTTCTCAGTGGGAGCCATATACTCTCCTAAGGTGGGACCCCGCCCCAGAGGTAGTGAGGTCCCCTAGGCCGAAAGTGTTCAAGCCCCAACTTCTGCCCATCGTCGGTCCGAGGAGCTTGGGCCTATCACAGATCCAGACCCGGAAGGACCCTCAAAGCTTACCTATTTCAACCTCCTTGTAAAACTGAGCCCTGGATTAAGAAACAGGTCCCACTGAGGGCCCCACAGGGACCGGGTGGCAGAGCCACACTTTGAACCCTGCTTCTTCAGACAACGCAGGATGGGCTTCCTGGGCTTTGGATTGGCTGGCCTTCGGAGGCACTGCCAAACTGGCTACACCAAACCGAAAGTGCTTCCTAGAGTTCCTGAGAAGAGCCAGGAAAGAGCCTTCCTGGCTTCTACTGGTCCTTAGGCCCCAACGTGACTGCTCAGCACCTGGAGATCCCAGGTGGAGGCGACGAGAGGAGGAGACACAGAAGATGGTGACTCTACACCTGCCCCAGAATGGCATGCTGAGCCCCCACATGTGGACAGTGGCTTGAGGGGAAGGGCCCGAAAGAGGTTTCCCATAGGCCTCTGGGGCCAGCCTTGCCATCCTGACCCAAATTCCGTACTCGGGGAGGAGATGCTAAATGGCAACTCTGGAAACCTGGGCCTCCAAATAGAGACTTGGCTTGGACCGTGGCCTTGGAAGGCTAGCCTCCTTAGGGCATTTGCAGTGAGGCTGCAGCACAGCAGCGCCTCCAGGCTGTCCCGTCTTCCTGACTCTCCCCTCTCCAGTCAAAAAGGCTTCCTGGACCCCCCAGTCTCCCTGACAGTCACATCTCTGGCTCTGGATTTTGTTATCTCCCGTCCTCCTCCTCTTTATTAAATTTACTCCTGCAGAGCTCATGGCCTGAGTAAGCTAGGGGCAGACAGAGATAGGCCGTGTCTCCGAGCAGCTCCAGGAAACCCGTGAGGAGGAGGCAGGGGGCCGGAGGCGCCGGGGGTCTGAGGTCACGGCTGCCGGCCCGCTCTTTTAGGGTTTGGGGGGAGGGAGGGGCCCTTCCTTCTCCCGCCCCACCCCACGCCTCCGCCTCAGAGGACCAGGGGCCCAGGTACAATTTCCGGGAGGTTTGAATTGCGAGAGATGGGAGAGTAGCCTGGCAATGTTGCCATGGCAACACTATTTGCTTATGAAATCCTATGGACAGAGGGCGAAGGGATTCCAGGAATCAGATTAAAAAAACAAGCCAATGGAGTTTAGAGGAAAAATGGCAGGGGGAGGTGCTGTGCTTCTTGGGAGAAAACATCCCCCCTCACCTGTTCTAAAGGCACCCACTCAGCCTGGCAAAGCAGCACTTAACAGCCTCCCGACTGCCCAGCAATTAGGACCCGTGTTGGGCAGGGGCTGACTGGCAAGGCTAGATCTGGAGGGAGGAGGCTCATTAAGGACTAGGCCAGTTCCAGGAGGCCCTGGCCATAGAGGACAGGAGGCTGGGCCTGGGCCCTGGGCATAGAGGCGAAGGATGGGAGGCTGGGCCTGGGCCGAGAACGGAAAGGCATGGGCAAGGGAAGTGGGGCCATAGAGAATATAGGGAGCTTTGGGTTTTCCACAGCAGGCAATCTGACTCCATGGCCTACTGGGGGCTGGCTTGGGTGAGGAGGGTGGTCAGAACCTTCGGTGGCACTGGAGGGGCGGAGCTTTCTGCTCCGGTTTGGGGGGCCCAGAGGCCCCAAGTGGATGCTCCATTCCCAGAATCCCCACCTACCTTCTTCTGAGCCAGCTCCTGGTCCACTTCAGCCTCTCCCAGGGAGTCCTTGGCCAACTGGGACAGGTCCTTCATCTTGTTCAACAATTCCGCTTTGGCAGCTGAGGTGTTGTAGTAGGTGGAGTAGGAAGTGGAGCTGGTGGGGCTGGTGGGGCTGATGAGGCCGCTGGGGTTGGTGAGGCTGGGGAGGCTGGTGGGGCTGCTAAAGCTGCCGGGTGGTGGCGGGGGGGAAATGGGTTGGAACTCCTGCCTGAGGGAGCACAGAAGCAGAGTTGAGCTGGAGGGGGCTGCCCGGGGGGCCACTTTGAGCATCTGGAAAAAAGAGCGGAACCCAGCCTCCCAGTGTCTTAGGTGAGGGGCAGCCACCAATTGGCACAACTCTACAAAGCTCTCCCCACCCCACCCCTCACCATGCTGGGTGCATGTTAATAGGAAGTCACTGAGCAGCTAAAGGCTCAGGGCCCATAAATCCTAAATGATGGCAGTCTCGCCGCCGCTCCCCACCCAGGAGTCAGCCCCGGACCATCCCCGCCAGGCAAGGGCGATTTGGGAGACATGAGCCTTGCGCCTTCAAAACAAACCCAAGAAGAATCGGGAAAGGTTGCCAAGGTGCAGCTTTATCTACTTTGGGAGAAAGCCCAGCAAGCTCCTATTGGGACACGCAGGGATGACCCTTGACCTTGCAGCTGGTGGCCCCCAGAGGGCTGGTTCTCACACTCACTTCCAGCCCCTCTTCTCCACGTCCACAGCCGGCAGCTTAAGTCAGGCCCTTGGCCCTTCGGCCCGGGCTACACAGAGAGACCTCCTTACGGGACTCCCAGCTGTCTCCTCTGCAATCCCCACAGGGGGCAGAGAAATTTCCCAAAAGCACAGGACTCTGGCCAAGAACAGGCATTGCCTCCCAGTGACCTCGAGGAGGAAACGTTAACTCCTGAGCCTTCTACCGTCTGATTTTCTGGGCTTCCTGTGCCCAGCGTGCCAACCAGAAAGCCACGCTTGCTATTCCCCAAACGTGGCACTCCACTCTCTCCCAAATGGGCCATCCCTTTCTCCCTTACATCTTCCTCCAGCTCATATCACCAGCCACAACGAGTCCTTTTCCTTGTCCTTCAGTTACTTTCCTTCTTAATTGATTACACACACACACACACACGCATGCACGCATGCACGCACACTTATCTATCGCCATCCTCCCTCAGTTGAAAACCAGTTCTTTGAGGGGAAGTACTGTTTTTCATCTTGTCTCTTTGTTCCCAGTGTGTGACACACAGTAGGCACTTTACCATGTGCTGCTGGGTTGGGTTGGGGGGAAATCAGAAGGCCTAGCAGCCAGTGGGAAGGTTGTTGCCGTCACCATCCCTCCTTTCCCCAAGTCTGCCCACTTAGGACGAAGGCCCTACCTTTCCTTGGCTACCTCCTGTCTCCTTCTGACCAAATGCCAATTCTGGCAGCCATGTTTTTTCCAAGGCAGCTCATTGGCGGGGAAGAGGTCGCCCATGACCTCTGCAGCCGTCACCATGTTGGAGGTCGAGTTGAGGATGCCAGCCAGTGACCGGTCCCTGTCAGCCACGTCTCTCATTAACTCCTCCGAGTTGACGTGGGCCGAGGCCGACCTCCGTGTCGAGACCAAGCGGCAAGTTTCAACCTCCGTGATGTCTTGAACAGGCCCGGATTCCTCTGTGGCTGCAGAACAAAGTGGGAAGTGAGTGCTCATGGCCCAGATCTCCCAGCATCCCCCATCACCGATGACTCACCGAGGCCGGCAGGGCTGAGCCGTTGCTGCTCCGGGCTCCAGTTGACCAGGCGGTACTGCTCCTCGGGGGGAGAACAGGTCTGGCTCCAGTTCTCTTTGGCTTTGGGCTGGTCTTCTACCAGTGCTTCCGATCTTTGGAGGGGGAGAGGGAAAAGAAAGAAACCAGACCATCAAGCCTCAGGACGGGGAAGTGGACTATTACCTCCATGGACTAGCCAGGAGGCTCCCCTTTAGAGTGCCAGAATGTCAGAGCTAGAAAGAACAGGTCAGAACCAGAAAAGACCTTAAGGTGTCCAAGCTGGAAGGGACCTCAGAAAACCGAATGTCAGAGTTGGAAGGGACTTGGGAACACAGACTGGAAGGGACCTTAGAACATGGGATGTCAGAGCTGAAAGAGATCATAGAACACAGAATGTCTGATCTGGAAAGGATCTTAGAAAACTGAATCTCTTAGAAAACTGAATCTCTGATCTCAAAGAGATCTTAGGACACAGAATGTCCAAACTGGAAGAGATCTCAGAACACAGGATGTCAGAGCTAGAAAGAATGGAAGGTCAGAACCGGAAAAGACCTTAAGGTGTCTAAGCTGGAAGGGACCTTAGAAAACAATGTCAGGATCGGAAGGGACTTGAGAACACAGAATGTCCAAAGTGGAAGGGACTTAGGAACACAGACTGGAAGGGACTTTAGAACATGGGATGTCAGAGCTGAAAGAGATCACACAACACGGAATGTCCGAGCTGGAAGGGATCTTAGAACACAGAATGTTTGAATTGGAAAGGATTTCAGGACACAATGTCAGAAGTGAAAGAGACCTTAGAATACAGGATGTCAGAACCGAAAGGGATCTTAGAACCCAGAATGTCCAAACTGGAAGAGATCTCAGAACGCAGGATGTCAGAGCTGAAAGAAATCTTAGAATACAGAATGTGTGAAGTGGAAGGGATATTGGGCATTGAAATGTTAAAGCTGGAAAGGACTTTGAAACAGGAAATGTCAGAACTAGAAGGAACCTTAAAATATGGAGTGCCAGAAGTGGGAAGAACTTTAGAACTTAGACCAAAGAACATCAGACTTGGAGATGATCTTAGAACACAAAAATATTGGCACCAGAAGGGACTTTGGAACATCTAGAACTAGAAGGGACTTCGGAACACAGTGTTAGAACTGGAAAGGACTTTAGAACTTGGATATCAGATCGGGAAGAGACATTAGGATACTAAATATTAGAGCTAGAAGGTACTTTAGAACATAAAATGTGAACACTAGAAGAGATTTTTGAACGTGGAATGTTAGAGATCTTAGGATACTGAAGGGAAGCTAGATGGGACTTTAGAACATAGAACATCAACACTAAAAGAAATTTGATCGTTAGAGTTAGACGAGACTTCAGAACACAGAATTCTGAACCGGAAGGGACCTCAGAACAGATCAGAGAAAGCCAGAGCTGGGAGGAACCTTGGAACATGGATGTAGGAGCTAGAAGGGATCTCGTCATATGATGTAATTTCCTGGGCCCAGAAAGGGAAAGGTTTCCTGTTCTTGTGGGACATGAAGCAGGAAAAAAGCTTTTGGGGAAAGGTGGGGAGGAGATCGTCAGCCATCCCTAAGGTCCTTCACAACCCTGGGCGCTGGCTAAAGACGCCATGGAGAGCTGGGCGAGGCAAAAAGGCACACTGGCTGTTTGTTAGGAAACCTGAGCCTTGAAGCTCGGCCCTTTGAGGGGTAGCCTGGAGCAACAAGCAAGCCCCTTCCCTTCTTAGGGACTCAGGCTCTTCTGGAAATTCAGAGAGGGAGGGGGAAAGGAGAAAAAGCAGGGAGAAAGGAGAGAAGGGGAGGTCGGGGAAAGGGTCTGTTACCTAAGCTGTAAGCCTGGGTGACCGGGAAGATGTGGAGATCTAGGCAACTCGGCCGGGAGAAGGCCGAGTTCTGTTTGGACATATTGAGTTTGAGATGCTTCTGGGACAAGAAAGAGATTTCAGGAAGTGGGATGGAAAGGACTCTGCGGCTCCTTCTAGCTCCAACGATCTAGCATTCGAAGTCCCTTTCCTCTTGGGCTTGCCTCAATGGCCTTCTCTGTAAATTCAGGGGCTTGGACGTGGACAAGACAGCAGCGCTCTAGGCCGACTGATGTTTTGGCTGAGACTTCCCTATTGGACCCTCTGGCAAGAGAAATGTTCCTGCCTTCTGAGTATGGAGCTAGGGAAGGGGCTTCTGGGGACCCTTAGTCCTTCACCTTGGGGGCCGGGGGGAGAACAAGGCCCCCATCCTTCCCGGGGGAGAATGAGTAGGAGAAACGTAGGCTGGGCATCCAAGACCACCGTTCAAGGTGTGAGCAAGAAAGGGAGAAGAACGGGTGCTGGCAGGCTGTAGGCTGAAGGCTCTGGAGTTGGGGTGACCTCTGGGTAGAAGGCAGGTGGTATGGGGGCAGCAAGATGGAGTTTGTGGAGAAAAGAGGATTCAACCCATGCTGAGAAGCCCCATGTGAGGCAATGGCTCCTCCCAGATCAATTTCCCAAGAGCCCGATGATGGTCAATAAAAGGCCTTGGAAGAGAAGTACAGCAGTGGAGCTGGCGCCGGGGGCAGTGGCAAGGGACCTTGAGTCAGCTCCCTGCCCGGCCACTTGCTGCCCTGTGAACTAGTGCCAGTCCCTCGCTCTCAGAGCCCCAGGTATGTGCAAAGAGGGCGTTAGGGTGCCCAGGATCATAGAGGGCAAGAGCTTCTTCAGGGCATCGATGGGCATGCAAAGGTCAATGGGGCCTCTGAGAGTGACCTAGAGAGTATTGGCAGTGGGGACCTCGCTGGCCCCCAAACTGGGCCGTTCCAGGGCGTATCCAGGGAGAATGGGCAGCCATGGACAGAGGGCTTGCTGAGGTGATACCTGAACGAAGAGGGCAAAGAAAGGAAGCAGCTCAAACCTGCTCAAAGTGAGGCAAGAAGGGCCTTGAGGCCGTGAGAAGCCTTTCACATCCCTTTCCCAACAGGGCCCACGTGCCCGGCTGCTGGCACATGCCCTTCCTGCCCGTGCTTCCCATTTCAGAGGGGAGAAGGCAGCCGAGAAGAGCCCCCCAGGCTGATCAGAACAAGGCAAGGGAGGCCACAGGCCCCCCGACCTAAGCCGGGGCCGAGGTGGCCTGGCTAAGGTGCGGGGCCAGCCTGGGGTGGTGTCTGAGGCTACTCTGGGGACTGGGTGGGAGTGGCCCCGTGGGTCCCCGGGTTCCCCAGAAAGACTTGCCTGGCTGCTGTTGCGGGGTCCGGCTTGAGGCCCAACTGCTCCGGCATTCTCCACACCCCGCCAGGGTGGTAGTACTGAGGAGCAGGCTGTTCTGGCCCAGGCCTGTCACCCGTGGATGGTGGGGGGAAGTCTTTGGGCAGGGGCTCTGGAGGGAGGCTCTGGGACCGCTTCCTCACTACCTCCGCCGGGCCCCCCTGGGGACGAGGCTGCTCCAAGACCGTGTCAGACCGCCGGCCGCCGGTGGTCTCTAAGCTGGCGTACTGGGAGTGCTGAGATAGCCGGTGGCCCCTGTACTTGGCCCAGTTGGGAGGTGGGGGCCGAGGGGGGGGCGGGGCTTTCTTTCTGGCTCCAAGGGGGTCCGGCCGGGTCTCATCCACCTTGGCCAGGAGCTCTCTCCTCTCTCTAGCCCGTGTGCTCGGGGGGTCCAAGTTGATGTGACTCTCCGAGAAGGCCCGACCCCGAAGCGGACGGGGCAATGGCGGCTCGTAGACGGCGCTGCCCATCAGGGTCCCCACCGAGTGATCGTAGTCACACAGGAGGTCCAGGGAGGAGGCTACTCGGTAGCACGCTGACCACTCGCGCCCGGGGTTCTCAAAACAAGAGCGTGTGCAGCCGATTTTATAATGAGGTCGGTCCCTGGAAAACAGTGGAGAGGTCCGTTGGAGCATGAATGCCCCCAGCACCAGAAGCAGGTTCCCACAGAGGGCCAGAGCTGGGAGGATCCTGCCCAGAGCAACCCGGTGAGGCCCCAAAGCCCCCGGCCCTTGACTCACAGGGTAGCGTTTGACCAATGACAACACGGCCCCCCCCTCCAGAAAGCACAATTTCTTAAGTGTTAGGTGCCCGCTCGTGGGGGTACAAGCTTGGTGGGAGGCAGACCATGTGTCTCCATGTGCATATTCACATCCGTAAGGGATAGTGAGACACCTGGGCTCAAATCCTATCACACACACATCCCATTCACTAGCAAGGTGATTGTGGGAAATAATAGCTGACCTTTATATGGCGAACTATGGCTTACAAAACCTTTTATAAACATGATCTCATTTGATCTTTGAAGCAACTCGGGGAGTTAAATCCCAATTATCCCCACTTGACAGGTAGGGAAACTGAGGCAGACAAGGTTAAGGAACCAGAGCTGGATTTGAACTCAGGTCTTCCTTGAGTCACGCTACCTCTCGGGGCTTCAGTTTTTTGACCTAGAAAATGTGGACACTGGAACAGATTTCCGGGGCTCCTTGCTGGCCCCGATTCTGGGGTCTCATGACCCCATCCAGACTGAGCCACTTGTATGAGGCCATTGGTTTCCAAAGCCCCTTGACCTTAGCTCAGGGGCTAAGCGTTGCCCAGTGGCAGGAAATTTCAGTGGTTCAAGGAACTAGTTAATCAGAAGAGCTGTTCAATAATCACCACGGAGACCAAGGCCATTTTTTTTCAATCGAGTAAGAGACACAGTCAGCCAAACTCTGTGGGACGGGACCAAGGGTCATATTTTCCCCCCTTCCTCCATAACCCCCCCAAAAGCTGCCCCACCCTCAAACCCAACAGGCTCCCAAAGACCATAGGATCCCCGGGCTGGAACAGCAAGCTGATTGGTCAGCATCTTTTTGGCCAGGCTTCAGCCTCCAATGGCTCCCTGATTAGTCATGCAGGGTTGAGGCCAACCCCTAGCTGAGGGCATCAGGGCCCTACTTCCCAAGGGAGCCTGCTCTTTCTTCAGAGATCTCAAATCACAAAACTGCCTTCTACAAGTCCAAATCGGCCTCCTGGTCGATGGCCTGCCTCCCTCCCCTCCATGGCCTGCTGGAGTCAGCTCTCTTCTCTGCATCAACTGCTCGATGACTGTGATGAGGCCTTCTTCCTCCCAAGCCTCCTCTTGGCTGGCCAAACCTTTCATGTCTCCCACCCCCTAAATACGCCCCCTCCCTCGGGCCCACTCTAGGATGCCAACATCCTTCCTCATATCTGCTACTCAGGCTCGACCACGGGCCCCCAGCTGGGGCCTGAGCTTTCTCTGGGCAGAGGGTGTAGGTCTACCACCTCCTCACTGGGCAGGCTTCAGGCCTGGGTGGCCATGTCCCACTGGTAGCTACGAGTGAGCTCTCCACCGGCTAGAGCGCCCACATTTCCCCCAGGAGCTCCCGGTCTGGACTTGGGGAGCATGGTTTTTCCCCAATCTCAGCACAGAGCTTTATGTTCTCTTATTAAATTTCGCCTTATTCAATTTGGCCGCTCTCTGGCCTGTCAAGAGATTTTTAGGTCCTGCCTCTGTCATCTAAAATACAAGCTGTCTGTTCTCTGCTCTCTTGGGGTGTAATGGGGGCCAACAAGGCAGTCTGCTGCTCCCCCTCCCTGCGAGGAACCCTTAGCTCCCCCTTTCAGAATTAGGGCCTCCTCGGAGGGCACGCCCACCTGATCCTGTCTCACAATTAAAGTAACCACAGATGACAGTTACAGGTTTACAAAACACTCTCCATCAGGTTTGGTCCTTGACAGTACCCCTGGGGAGGCAGGTGATAGGATTACCCTTACTTTTACAGAGAGGGAAACTGAGGCAGACAGAAGGTAAAGTGCCTCAGCCAGGCTCACAGAGTTCACAACCTGGTGGGCAGCTGTCTTTCCTTCCAACAAACCTGGGTTCCCTTCTGCCCAGAACCTCACCTCCAGCAGACCAAGGAATTCTCACCTGCTTTCATTTCTCTAGCACTCAACACACACTGAGTGGGGGTGGATGAACCGAGACCCACTGAATTATGGGGAGCTCTCGGCCCTCCCCTACATGCTGCCCCTAACCCGGGCATCCACGTGACCGCTATGTACGGACAGAAAACCCGCCAACTCAACTGCCCTCTGCAGGGTCTGAACCCAGGACCCAAGGAAGGCCCCAAGCTCCCAAACCATTCCTTTCTCTTGCCTCTGTTTCTCCAAAGCTGAAGGGTAGGAAGGCCTTCAGCAACAGGGAGTCAACAGTGGGGGTCCCTATCCCTCCCTCTCACTTAGCCATTTCCCAGAATACCTTGGTGTCAACCCAGAAGCTCTAGAACCTGAGAAAGAGCCAGGGTCTACCCTCAGGCTTAGCTCCCTCTTGGCTCTCCCAAGTTTCTCATGACTCATCTCCTAATTAAAAAGCCCGGAGCCATCAGCCTTCAGGTCCCACTCTGTGGGCACATGTAGGGGGAAGGGAGCAATCATGTGATCTCCTTGACTAATGGTGGCTTCCACCATGAGTCCTTCCAGAAGCCCAAGCCCTCCTTGCCAAAGGCAGGCTTCTAGCCTCCAGTCCCCATTGGGGCCTGGAAGGAGGCAGGGGGAAGGGCCTGGGGCGTGGGATCTTGGGGTCAAGGCTTTGCCACTCACTAGCTGGGTGTAAGTCCTTGGATCTCTCTAGGTCTCAGATGGCACACCTGTACAATGGACAGCTGGAGGAGGCAGCTCCAATTGTGGGGCAGCTCCCACTTCTGCTCCCTCCTTCACAGGGCCTCCGGGCTCCCCTGCCACTCCTGGCCCCTCTCCTTTGTCTCCCTCTGCTACCTCCTTCCTAGGCTTCTGTCACCCAGCAACCACCACCCAGTAGGCTGAGGCCCAAAGTTCCAAGGGGCCATGTCAGCCTCCTTCAGTGGAACAGTTCCAAGGAGAAAGCCAAGCCTGAGGGCAGGCCCTGGCTCTTTCTCAGGTTCCAGAGCACCACTCCCTTCCAAACACCCGTGGAGGCTTGGCGGTGAGAGCTGTTTGAATCGTGCCTCCGGCACTCCGGCTACTCTGTGAGCTCAGGAGAGACATTGCCTCCCTGGGCCTGTTTCCTCCTAAGCCAAAGAAGGTCCTCTCCTGCCCCATTTTCTGACTTCTGTGCTCCTTCAGCCTCTAAGAAGGCAACTCTGAGGGCCAAAAGTAAAGGCCGGGCCTCCACAGCAAGAGCCCCAAGTTCAAGCTTGGCTCTGTCCCTTGGTGGGGGGCTAGGGTCAGTGAGGGCCTCCAAGGCCCCTTCCGGGTCTCCAACCAGGAGCTTCTGGCTTGAAGTGACTGAAGGTGGCCAGTCGCCCCTTGTCATCACCCCGCTTAAGCTGAGCATTCCTGGGAAGGGACCCAGGTGTCTCTTCCACCCATGTGCCGGATGAGTCTTTTGAGGCAGCTGGAGTTGTTCCCGGAGCCTGAGGGACAGCTATGGCTTTAGGTGAGCAGTGCCTGTTGCCAGCTCCACTGAGGGAGGCTGCCCTAAGGCCTACAGGATCCATCTGGCCCCAGCCCCCACCTGTGCTCAGCAGCAACTTTCTTGGTGATTTAGGGAAATCCCAGAGAGCTTGTCTATCCAATTTGTGGACAACATGGCCCAGGAAGGGGTGCCAACCCACCAGATGGCAGAACGGGCATCCCCAAATAGCTCAGTGGCCTCAAACAGGGGAGTGCAATGAAGATGCTGAGAGAGACATAATAGCCACAAATGTCAAGTCCTACGCTCAGGTCCAAAAAGCCATCTGCACAAGCACAGGGGAGACTGGTAAATGGTTTCTGGGAAAAGGAGCTGGGGATCCAAATAGTTGGCAAATCGATGGCAAAATTACAGAGGGGGAAGCCAAGAATATAATGTTGGCGACACAGTGGGCCCATGATGCAGGGGAGGAACTGCCTCTGCTGTTCTCAGCCTGGGCCCGGGCTAAGATCACCCATCACCATCCCCAAATCCTCAGGGAGGCTCCAGCCAACGGGTCACACTCGATGGCCCGATGGCTGTCGTTCCACAAGCGGGCTTCCTCTTTTGTGGCTCCCCTCTCCTGGTACTTTAGGCCTCTCCTCACACCCAACCTGAGAAGGGGTGGCTCGTCATCATGTGCAGGGCAGGCACCTGGAATGAGGGAGGCCTCGGCCTGCTTGGCCTGTGACGGGAGGACTGCACTCAGTTCTGGGCCTCACTGGCCATCAAGGGCATTGAGAAGTGCCCAAGAAGAGTCCTTTCGCAAGAGCTGAGGGCCCATGTTCTCGAGCACCTGAAGACACTGCTGTTTAAGAGTTGCCCCAGGTGTGGAAATGTTCAGGCCCGCTTCGGGCACGGACACGGTCCTTTGGCTCTTGGCCAGAACCAGAACAGGGCCCAGTTCTGGTTTCACTCTGGCTTCTTGCTGTGCCAGCTGTGGTCCTCTTGGGAATCACACTGAGGCTCCCATCCTCCCCCTTCATCACTCAACAGATGCCCCTCCAAAACAAGTGGGCTGTGGGCATCATGGCCCCCAGGGCCCCCTCCCCTGTCAAATTTGTGAAGGTTCTCTCTAGCATCTGGGAGGGAGCAGCCCAGGCCTTTCTTGGCACCGACTAAGCATCAGAGCCTCTGCCATCCTGCCAGAGTCCCTGGAGGCTGGCTGACAGAAGAAAAGCCCCAAGTTCCAAAGGGTGGGGGTGACGGTGGCAGCAGTGGGGTCTGGGGGTTGTGCCTTCCCTCCAGAAAGGGGCTGAGCAAAGCAGGATAAGTCTCCCTTCCACAAGAAGCCTCCCATTTTGTTGCCTCTTTGTGGGTTCAGAGGAAGAGGCCTTCCTAGGCCTGCTTGGAATCGTGGGGCCTGTCCCCCTCCCTTCTTTGTGGCTCTGGTCTCTTTCCTCCTGCCTCTTGCTTTTTCAGCACTCTGGGCCCCAGAAGCTCATTTCCTTGGTCCGTCTGCTACCCTGGGCACTGTCTGCCCTGCCTTCCACAGCCAAAGCTCCTTCTGCCCCTTTTCTTCTCTGTCCTCAGAGAAGACTGCTTTCTCTGCTGCTCTCCTGGCTTCACTGCCAAGGCTTCCCACTGCCCTTAAGTCAGAGCTGATGACAACAGTCAAGAAACACCAGGAGGTACTGACTGTGGGGCAGACCCCGAGCCAGGTGTGGGGCGTCTGGGGACAGAGACAGGGGGGTGGTCTTTGGCCCAGGCTGAGCGCCCCGTCTTGATCGGCCTCTGTCGCCAGCGTCCCCTGCCCATACTGGACACGCCTGACCAGCCGGTCCTCGTCTTGCCCAGTTGTTCTCCAAGGTCTGCCCGCTACCTCGTGCTCTCTCACCACCTAAGCCCAGGACTCTACTCTGGGTGATGGCGGCTTCCCAGCCACCCGCTACCTGTGCTACTGATCACCCTGTGTCCCCGGCTCACTTCCCAGCTTGGCCCAAAGGGCCTGCCCCAGCTCCTCCCCTACCTGTGTACGCCACTTCGCTACTCTGGGTTCACCAGCCTGGGGCCTAGAACCATGGGCCAGCCTTGTCTCCTGCCTGTTCCGTGACTAAGTTGTGTTGCCCCCAGCAACGTTCTCTCCTCCTGGACTGATCACGCTGGCTCCCGTAGCTTTAGCACCTTCAGGCTCCAAAGGCCTTTTACCATCATCTCATCCATTTTACAGATGAGGAAACCAACGGGGCCTAGATGTGGGAGGAAAGCTGCCCACAATCATCCTGATGGTCAGCACCAGGCCCCCGGCCTCTAGTGGGGCCTCACCAGCCAGAGGCTGCCCCCTTACCTTGTCTGGGAAGCTGTTGCCAACTGGGCCAGACCCCTGCCAGCTCACAGACTCACAGGCTGCTGGCAAGGTGCTCCCCATTACCACTGATGAACCCACATACATACTCACACACCCACCACACCACATCACATCCCACACAGGCACACCAAACACACACACACTCCCCAGACATATCCATAGCACACACATACACACAGTGCCCATACCCCCTCACACACACATACACGTTTTCCACACCCACACCCACACACCCCACACCACATCACTGCATGTGTGCACACTCATATACTCCACATGTGCTCCCACATGCTCCCCACACACTCCCACACACTTTCCTGAGACCAGCAGCTAGAATTAAGGGCCTTGCACAACACCCCAGAGCATGGATCCTTGGGAAGACAGAGGGCTGATGGGAGGTCTCAGGAGACTGCTAACGATAAAAGGCCAAGCGCTCTTAATAAAGCTGCAGGGGGCGCCCTCCTAGGCAGGAGCAATCCCATCATGCCCTCCTTGCTTGGAAGCTGTCACTTCCACTTTTTGCATACTTCTGCCCAGCAGACAAGACCCCTCCCTTCTCCCCAGCACTAGGAGGTGTGTTCTGGGAGGGCACATGTGCCCCCCAGGGAGGGAAGCCTTTGCCCATCCACCTCCAGGGGGGCAAACAGAACAGGTGCCAGGCCAGAAGCAGCTGGGGCAGCCTCTTCTGTGACCCTGGGCTGTCCCTGTAGCTCCTGAACCAGGATACACTTCTGGCTGTCCCTGAATGCCAAGTCTGTGGCCTCCCTACAGCCTCCTCCCACCTTTCAGTCCTCAGGGCCATGGATCAGGCTGAGGGGTTCTGCCACAGCAGGACAGGCCCCAAGCCCAGCCCCACCCCAGCCCCGTCCCGCTCACACGCCACCTACCTCACAGACTGGCCGGCCTTCCTGGCGATCTTGGCCGATTCCCATTCATCTGGAGAAACTTCCTACAAGAAAGACTCTGACAACTTAGGCTGCTTGCCTCCCATCCGCTGCTTCCTCAGGCTGGAAGCAGGTGATCCCTGAGGGGCCCTGAGGGGCCTGAGTCTGTCCCACCCGCATGGCGGGGCAGCCACACACCACCTGAGAGAGAAGGTGCTCCCGGGCCGGGGCCATGTGGCCCAGGGGCCTGGCAGGGCCCCCTCTCCCCACCCCCTCGGAAGCCCTGCCCCAAACCAGTCGAGCACGTTTGCTGTTTGCTCTGGCTCACGATCTGGTTCTCGGTGCCCGCTTCCCTCCAGCCTCACCAGCATCTGCACAGGAGCCACCAGGGTCCCTTGCAGGGGCTAGCTCGGAGGCACTGGGCCCTCCCTGGCAGCAAGGGAAGGACTGGGGCCTCGCCCCCTTTTAGAGGCTATCTGCCCTATGCTGCTACAGGCCACAAACTCAGCAGGCTGTGAGAATCCTTCTCAACCCCTGAGCCAGGGCGTCCGATCTTGCCTCCAGACACCACTCTGCCGCCCTGGGCCATCTCAGTCTCCAGAAGCCTTTGGCAAAGGCAGGAGGCCAAGCAGGGCCTCCCGAGGGCTCTGCCCAGGAGAGATGCCATGGCTTGCATTCCACCCCCATGCCCCTTTTCCTATGAGCTGTCCCCGAGCTCCTTGTCCACCCTTAGAACCACAGAACAATGGAGCTGGCAACAACTTGGAGAGCCCACTCTGCTGATGAGGGGACCAAGGCCCAAAAGTGGGGGGACTTGCTGGCAGTCACATGACCAGCCCCCTGGCTTCAGGCTTACAACCTCACTCCCACAAGTTTCCTTCCCTTCTGTGGGGGCTGAGTGATCAGCGTCACTCCCTTTCTCCAACCCTTCCCGTGGCTTTGCACCTGGTAAGTCAAATCAAGGCAAGACAACAAGCACTGATCAGGCTCGTGCTGTGGGTCAGACACTGTGCTTGGGACCAGGGGTACCAAACAGGCCACATGGCCTCCGATTTCTAAGGGTTCCCAGTCCAACGAGGAAGGGCAGCTGCCCCCTCCTGTGAGTGGACAAGCCCGTTAAAGAACATGCAGCTGATCTCAGAGGAGGCCGACCCGTCAGGCAGGCCATCCCACTTCCCTAGACTGATTTCCATTTCCTCCATGGGAAAATAACACTGAATCAGATGTTCTTTGGTTCCCCTCCACTCCAATTCCCAGCAGGGGAGCCCACAATCGCCAATCCTCAGTGACTTGTCTGTCTCTGGGGCCTAGTCTACAACCTCCCTCCCAGGGCACTGCTTCTCCTCCCAACCTGCCTTTGCTCCACAAAGTCATAAAGCCCAGGGTTCCACGGGTGCTAGTGCGGATGGTGAGAGGCCACAGAAATTCTGTTCTGTGGGACCTCGGGCCTCCACTTTGCGTCACTGCAGACAAGTGGCAGCAGTAGGCCACCATGGTGGATGACCTTCATGAGAGCAGTCTGGGCCAGCTCCCCTTGGCATCCTACTTCCTCATGTTCTGGGAAGTCACCCTCTCCCCTTGGGAAGCTATTTCTGGGCAGGGATGTCCAGAGGGCCAGGATGGAAAGGGGGCAAGGGCCCCAACAGGACCCTCCCACTGTCTATGGTGTGCTAACCCAAGACCAAGCGGTGGGCCCCCTTCTCCCCTGCAAGACATATTGCAGAAGGGCACACACTTTGTGGTGGAGGCCAGTGCTTCTTAAGGACAAGTTTTTCTGTGCTCCCAAGATTCTTGGCCCCAGGGCTTGGCTGCCATCTACCTCTCCAATCAGCTCTCGGCACTGTCCAGCCACATCCCACCCAGGCCTTTGGCAACTTCTCCCTCCTGCAGTAACTGTCTCACAAATCAAGAGAAGCTGAGCCAAGGGCTCCTCGCAAATTAAAAAAATTAAAAAGAAAAAAGAGCCCACAGCCACCCGTGCTTGAATGCGGTTCTGGCACCACGGCTGCCCAAGCTGGGTGCTGCATTCAGGGGCCCAGCCCTTGACCACCTCACCCCCCTCCACGCCCACAGTGTGGTCCCTTCTGGTGCAGGGGACAGACAGCTCCACCAGGCCAGAGCCAATGGCTGAGCCCGGCCAAGCTGGATGAGGAAGAGGCCTTCCCTGGGGGCTTCCAGGACAAGGCCTGGCTCCATCCCACCTGACATCACAAGAACCCCAAGTGGTGCCCAGGAAGGGAGACAGACACGGGGATGGGCGACCCAGGCAGCCCTGGATGTGGCTTGCTCGAGTGCCCTGGTGGAGAATGGGATCTGGGAGGCCTCTGGGAATGAGTCACCCCGAGAGCTGAAGACAGGAAGGAGGGCAGAGGGGATGAGATCTGCTTGGTGCTCCCATGCAAAGCCGTGGGCCCAGGCTCGCCCCCATGGGAGGCCGGGTACTGACCTTCAGCAAGGGATTCCTGGCCTTCCAGGGAGGGCTGCCCTCTTCTCCGACCTTGTGCTGGGGCCCAGGGTGGCAACAAGCTGCACAGCGGGCCCATTGCTGGTGGCAGTGGTGGTTCCGGTGGCCACCGAGCACGCTTCTCTTCAGCAGGCCCGGACAGTAGCTGCAGGCATCGTGGCCCACAGCTCCCTGAACACTGCACGGGTACGAGCAGGCCCGGAGGCACTCGAACTCTCCACAGTGCGCCAGTGGCTGGCAGCACACCGGCTGCTCCAAGTCTTTGCTCATAAAGCATTCCGGGTAGGCGGCCGGCTCCACGGGCAGGGAGGACGAGGGGCGGTAAGCTTGGTCCACCGAATGGCGTCGCAGGTCCCTGCAGCCCGCAGCCACTGGCTGGAAGCTAGGAGGTTCCAGCGGTTTGGGCCTCAGGGCAAAGGGTTTACTGTGTCCAAGAGCTGAAGTTGGGGGTGGCAACAGCTTGCTGGTGTCTTCAAAAAACTTCTTCCTATCTGCAAAGGGCATGAAGACACCCTCCTCCCCAGAAGCGCCTCCTGGCTCCTCGCTTGGGTTCAAAACCCCACTGGGGATTGGTGGCAGCTGAGGCTGCAGTTTTCGTTCGGGAGACCATCGCCAACGGCCTCCCCGGACGCCGGCTTGGGGCCTGGGCTTGGGGGGCCCGTGCCCGGGGGCTTTGCACCAGGGGTGGAGTCCAGATGTGGGCTGCCAGGGCCTCTGGCCGGGGCTGCCGGGGCGCTCCAGTGCCATCCTCAGCTCCCGGCTCTCTGTGGCCTGGCTTAAGCACTCTGAGGATCTGGCCCTCAGCAAGTTGCCATTAGGCCGGGGCTGGCTGGAGAAACGCTCCCCTGGGCTGGGCAGTCTGCGGTGAGCCGGCACTGCGGGTATCTGAGGAGGGGCAGGGAGGGGCGGGGAGGCCACAGGAGGCGGGGCTGGCGGGGAGGCCACAGGAGGGGGGGCGGGCTGGGAGGCTGCAGGAGCTGGAGGCTGTGGAGATGGTGGAGTCACAGGGGTGGCTTGGGGAGTCTCAGGAAGTGGAGGCTCCTCTAGCTCCTGCACAGGCTCTGGCTCTTCTGGGTCGCCTTTGATCTTCTGCAGCTGGGCCTTCCTCCTCTGGATCTCATTGCGCAGGCTGGTGGCAAAGCGTTCACTTCTGCGCCGGGGCTGGGCGGAGCGGTAGCGCGGCCCGTGGCTCCTGCGAGCATCTCCTGGACGGCTGTTCTTGACCTCCGAGCCCTCTCTGGAGCCAGCCAGCTGAGGAGCAGCCTCCGGGCCAGGGAACTGGGGGGCAACTGCTTGGTCGGAGGTTCCCCCAGGCACGGGGCTGCTGGGGGCCGCGCTCTCTATGCCCGAAGGTTGGCCACTCACCTGCTCTAGGGGCCTCTTTTCACTAGGCTTAGTCTGGGCTCCAGCCACTGGGCCTTGCTGTCCCAGGTGGGCACTGTGGAGGGGGGAGAGGGTCCAGCGATGCCCCTCCTGCCTGGCCTGCAGCTCAGCCTCCTCACTCTCCCCATCCCTCTCGGCATCGAGGCGCAGTGACCGGATCTGAGAGGCCAGCAGCTGCTCAGGGGCACTGTGACGGTGGCCACCCAATCCCGTCAGGCGGGCAGGGATGGCGGTCAAGGTGGCGGTGGCCATCTCCTCCTCTTCGGTTTCCCCACCGGGGCTGCTGGATAATGGGGGCTCTTCCATGACGTGGGCCGGGCTGGACCACCCCGTCCTTGGCAGCAGCCTGGGGTCACTGTGGCCCGGCTCGGACGGGCAGCTCACCACACAGTACTGCTCAGCAGACAGACACCCCTTCCAGTGGTCCTCGAGCGGCTCTAGGAGCTGGCTACAGGGGCAGCAGGGCCCAGCGGGGAGCTCTGTGGGGAGCAGGGCCTCGGGGTTCCATCTCTCCTTCAGGTACAAGGCAGCACCAGGGACTGAGGCCCTCCGCTTCTCTGTCTGGTGGAACTGGGCCTTGGAGGCCCTGAGACTGTCCCGCCTTACTGGAGGCTGGGGGGGACCTGCAGGAGCCACAGGGAGCTGGGCAGGAAGAGGGAGAGAACCCTCCTGGGGGCCAGGCGAAGGCTGGGACCTGGGAGTCTGGTGTCCCGCTGCCCCAAAGACTTCCACCCCATCGGGCCCCGTGTGGAAGCAGAGGCCATTAGGAGCCTTGGGGGGCCCGAGGGCCGGCAGGCTGCAGTCCGAGGCTGCCGTCTCCTCCGGCCGCAGGGGCAGGGCATAGTCTGACGCGCTGGAGCCTGCGGAGAAGGAGCTGTAGGCTGAATCCCGCTGGCTCTGGTATGCGCTCTGTTCCACAGGGGAGATGTGGCCCTCGGGGCCCACTTGGCTGGGCTGTTCCAGGCTCTCCATGCTGCCAATGGAGCTGCTCTTCTCGGTGCTGCCGTGGCGGGACAGCGGGCACCACTGCATGCACGAGTCACTGCAGAAACAGAGAAGGGGGGCATTCAGAAGTGGGGGGGCCAGGCAGAGGCCTGCAGCATCTGCCAGGGAGACGAGACCCAGGTTTGGCCAGCGGGGACCGAAGGACGAGAGTGCTGAGCCCTGGAATCACAGATTTTGTGTGGGCACATGTCCGGGCTAGGCACTCCTGGGCATCTCCCCAAACCTCAGCTTCTTCATCTCTCACCTGGGAATAGCAACCCTGGCACTCCCTCCCCACCCCATTCCCACTGCTCCTGGCCTGCTGGTGACAACAGGAAGGATATCAGAGGGGGGAAACAGAGGAGGCAGAGGGAGGGATACTGAGCCACGGGAGAAGGGAAAGGCTGAGGGAAGGCTGGAGAGAACAGATGGGGGGCACAGGAGAGGACCATCCAGATGGATGCCACGGGCCACGCCCAGCCTGAGTGGGGGCGCCCCGCTCCATCCCTGCCCTGCCAGCTGGACCTTGGCTATCCCTTCCCTCGGGGCCAGCCTCCCAAGAGCCCTCACCATGAGCCCATGGCAATGGGGGTCAGTGGAAGCTGCACTGCCATGCCCTGCCCCTTTGAAGGCAAGGGCATGAGGCTAGTACCAGCCTTCCATCTTTGCCCTTGGGCAGCAGGCCCAGGAACCCAGAGTTGGGTAGCAGGGGCACTTGGCTCCTCTTATGCCGGGCAATACATAGGTGGCCAGGCTGTCAGGGAAAGAGCACCACACTCTGGTCCCTAGCTCTGGGTTCAAGCTCCTAGTGTAACTTCCTAAGTGTCTCTCCAATAGCTGCCAGTCATGTGACTCTGGGTAAACCCCTTAAAGTGGGTCCCTCAGCTCTCCCCCATACTGTGACTCAGGAAGACAGAGATGGAGGAGCTGCCCCTTCTGTGCCCCAGGGTACCCCGTTGGGATTGGATCCCAAAGGAAGTCCCGGGAAGCCCAGCTCAGGCTCCAGGGCCCCCGGGTACCACCCAGGGCCCATCTCCTACTCCTAGCCAAGGGCCCTTTCTGCCCTTGGCCCTCGAGGTGCCCGCCCCAGTGAAGAGTGCTGTCAGCCAGCCGATCCTCCAGAAGGCAAAGCCCCGGATCCCTCTTGGCCCTGGTGCCTGGAGGGCCAAAGACTTCCCAACGATGGCCTTGATGCTGTATGTTCCCAAGGAACAGGGAGATTGGAGAGGGACCTTGGACACTACTGAGTCCAGCACCCTAATAACGGGGCAGTAACCAAGGCCCAGGGAAACTGACTGAGTAGGTTCTTCACAGTCATATGGTTCAGAAGGAGCAGAACCGGAATTTCAATCCGGGTCCTCTGACCCGGAAAGCACTGGCCATTAATGCCTCCATTTCCCTAACTGCCTCTTTTGACAGATGAAGAAGCCAAGGCCGGGAGGAGCCTCTCAACTCAGCCAGTGAGTTGAGGCCATTCTCTGGCCTGGCTGGGAATCCAAGGGCCAATCCTGTGCTATGGCCGCCGGGTACCGGCGGGCCCGGGCTCTGCTGGGGGCGCTGCCATGTGGGAGGGCCAAGCCAGCACTCACCTGGAGTCGCAGCCTGAGTGCCAGGATAAGCTGAAGGGGTCTTCAGAGAAGTTCATGGGGGTGGTGGCCGTCTCGGGGCGCCCCTCCAGCAGTTTGGCCATGTGCCATGAATGCGGCCTGGCCAGGGAGGTGGTTCTCCTGCCAACAAGAATAGGGAGGAAGTTAGCCCGGGAGTCAGGGCTGAAATCACTTCCCAGGCAGTTTCCGGCCCACCCCGGCTCCCTCCCCCGCATGCCTGAGGATGCCTTGAGAGGAGAGGGCAGCCCGGGAGGATGGCCCAGCTGGCCTTCGCCTAGGCCTTCAGGTGGGCCCTGGACAAGCCCGTCTGGCTGGGCTCCCAAGAGGAAGTGAGCACGGGAATTGTGGGATGCCAAAGGCTGCTCCTTCAGGGAAGGCTCGAGGAAGCCCGCACAGAGGCCCCTCCCAGCCTGCCCCGGGACCCTCGGCTGCCTCCAACGCCTGAAGTCCTGGCAAGTCCCCCAGAGGCCATATCTCCTCAAAGCATTGCCAAACGCCCAAATGGCAAGAAGGGGAAGGGGGCATCCCGGCTGCCATCTGGTCCAACCAAAAGCCACGGTGAGGGGCACCCAGCGTCTACCTGTGGGCCCCCAGGGACCACCCCCTACCAAGGGTTTGGCTCTGTCCGTGAAGATGCTGGTTACAACCCGCCATCCAGATCCACTGCCTGAGGCTCTCCTCCCAGCCACAGCTGACCCCTCCCCCATACAGACCCAGGGAGACTTTTTTCAGCCCGTCCCGTGTCCCAAGGGGAGCCTGCACCAAACACGGCCGGCTCCTTCAAATGAGGCCGTGGCGCTCCTCTCAGCTGCCACGGATCCACTCTGGCTCGGCCGTCCTCCCTCAAGCACCCCAGAACTGCACAGTCTAGCACATGCACATGAGGCAATGTGAACACGTTCACATGCACCCTGCCCCATCTCCATATTGTTTCCCAGAGCTCCCCCTCCACCCTTCAGGCAACGCTCTCCCGCTCCACCAGACCCAGTGAAGGACTGCATCCGTGCTCCCTTAGGAAACAGTGGGCTGCCAGGGAGCTCACCCTTTTCCCAGGTTCCTCTGCATGGACCTGCCAATGGCTGATCCATTGGTACTGGATCAGGGCCTTTGCCAAGCAGTGGGACTAGAAAAAACCATGGAGGGATTTGAGGACCATGGACGGTGGCAGATGACCTTTGCCAGCCAATGGGAACCACAGATGGAACGAGAAGGAATCTCAGAGAACGAGTCCAGCTCCTCATTTTACAAAGGCCTCATTTAGAACCCAGGGAGAAGGGAATTGTCCAAGGTCATGCGGGCAGTACAGCAGAGCCAGAGCTAGAATCCGGGTCCTCCATGAAAGTCTGTGACCGAGGCATGTTCTGAGAAAGGGCAAACCCCAGCTGGTGGAGAGGTACCCTTTGATCTGAAGGGGAGGGAAGAAAAGGGAGGGCCCTGGCAGGAGGGAATGGGGTGATTCTGGCTCAACAGCAAGACCCAGAGTCCCAGGGCCGGGTTTGAGGCCTGCTTCCGTGCCCTGCTCATTGGCTGCTGGGCAAGTGGGCTGGGGAACACAAGATGTAGCCACTAGACGAGTGTTTGGATGGGTCATCAAGTCAAGGAGGGATGTCTGGGCTAACCGGGAATGATGGGAAGAAGTAGCCAAGGGGCCGACTGAGGCCGTTCATCGCAACTACCTTCCCAAAGCTGCCCCCACAGATGTGGGCTATCTGTGGAGGAAGGGGGCTCCCAGCTCCCCGAAGGGCCTGATCCTTGGGAAGGCTTGGCTGCACTGAATGGAAACGAGGGGCCAGGGACTCATTTCCTGCAAGGGACTAAAGACTTTGAACGCAGAACTCGATCGAGCCACGAGCCCAACTTCATGGGGAGCTGCCCCTTCCCCTGGCCCAGGTGCCAGACTATGGGATGAAGCAGGCCCACACTGAGACGAGGCGAGCTTGGACTCTGTTTGCCTTAACTGCACCTTCTGGGCACAGATGAGAGTGTGGGTGGGCACCGAGGCGGGGGGCGGGAAAAGGTATCGGGGGAACATCTGGGACTTTTAAACACATGGGGGCTTCAAGCACCACGGACAGTGGCAGATGGCCTTTGTCAGCCAGTGGGACCAAAAAAAAAAGACGCGGGTAGATCTGAGGACCACAGACACACACACGCGCACATACACCATGCTCACTCCTGTCTCCCTGCATTTGCTCTGTCTGCCTGTTCCAGTGCAGCCTAAGATCACAGGAACAGGGTGGAGATACTGAGGCCCCCAGAAGTGGCATTTGCCCAAGGTCACGCAGCCTGTGAGCGGCCGAGCTGGGACTTGAGAAGCCGGAGCCTCTCAGCCCAACCCAATGCTGTCTCCCCTGCCTACCCCACTGCCTGAAGTTACCACCCCAGCCCGGGAGGAACCAATTGTTCCCTGGGTCCGGTACCCAGGCCCTGCCCAGTGTGGGTGCTGGTTGGCCACGCCCATAGCCCACTGAGAGGCTGCTGCCAATAGGTGAGGCCCCTCAACCTCCCGGCTGCTTGGGGAGCTGGGGCCTTGCTGGGGGGGACCTCCATGTGGTGTTGGCTTAATTGTAGGAGCACCAAGCCCCTGAGGACTGTTCAAGGGGATTCTCGACAAGGAGACCCAGCCCCAGCCTCCACCTAAAGCTTCCAAGGTGGGACCTTTGTCCCTGAGTCAGCCTGGTGGCCCAGGCCGCTTTCACCCGGCCCCCTACGGTAGCCTTTCCCTTCTGGGAGCCTCCTGCCACTCCGGCTCTGCCCTCAGGAGCCAGCCATGACAAGGCTCAGCCCTGTTCCTGTCCATTGTGTCTCCAAAGTCTTTTCTCTACATGACCCAACTCCAGCACCTTCAGTCAATCACAGGGGACAATCTCCAGGCCCGAGTCCCCGGGCCGGCTGGTGGCCCCCAGGGGGTTCTGCCCAAGGAGGAGGGCAGAGATGGGGACCCGGCCCCTTTGGTTCTCCCTGCAAAGCCTAAGTTGGCATCGGCTTTTGGGGGTGGCACATTGTATCAGAGGGCCCCCGGATCTTTTGTAATAGCTTCCTTTACTCTCATGATCCATAACCCTGCTTGTCCTCGCACAGGCCCAGGGGGCCCGCAGACACGTCAGGAAAGGCTGTCAGCAAAGGCCGGCCTGGCTTCCCCAGGCCCATGGGGGACTCAGAGGCCATCCTTTAGGTGCCGCTGTGGCACCTGGGAGCATGAAGTCCTGGGCGGCTAAGGCAGAGACTCTGGGCCTCCCGGCCAGTATCCCTTCCCCTCTGGGTGTCATTTTTCTCTTCCCTGAATCCTAGGCTTCTTAGGAGGGAGAAGGATAGGATGGCCTCAGAACCTGCCATTTTACTGGGACAGGGTACTCCCAGGGAGGAAACTGCCTGCACCAGTGCCAGCTGGCACCTTCCCTGTAAGGCCAAGTGGTGGGTGCCCAGGACAGAGATTCAGGGGAAGTGATTTACCCAGGCCCCAACGGTAAGGGTGAGGCCGAGATGGGACCGGACTTGGGGGCTGGTGTTGAGGTATCTCTGGGCCACACCATTGCTGCCTCGCTGTGATTCTACAATCAGGGGAAACTAAGACACGAAGCCTCCATCTAATTTGGGGATGCTTTTGCCAAAAATCCATGTGCAGGTTCAGCTCAGGGTCACAGGGGCCCAGCCGGCCCACAAGCCTGGGAACTCGGGAGCCAAGAGAAGACCAGCCCTGCCCTCCACACCTTGCCAGCCTCTCGCCACCTCGCATGGTAACGCCGGCAGATGCCTCGCTCCCTGTTCCTCCCAGACCTCCTGCTGCACCCGCCCCCCCACCCCACACCCCAGGGAAGAGGAACAAGACTCATACACCTACCACAGAAGTCACCTGGGATGGAGGACTACCCCGGGGGAGCCTGACGTCCAATCCACTGCCCCTCACTCAGTGGGGGCCATCGAGGGCACCACTGGCAGGCTTAGGCAGAGCCTTCAAGCCCCAATCCAGGATGCTCAGCTGCACCTTGGCCATCCCGGTTCCCAAAACAGAGAGGGGGGAGCTGGCGGGCTGGAGGGCAGCTGCCGGGGGCATCCGGGGCCCCGTATCCTCCTGGAAGCCGCATGGGACTGCTGGGGCCACCCTTCGGCGGTGGCTGGCAGAAAGAAGGATGGAGGCACAGGCGGGCAGCATAAACAGCCCCCCCGGGCCCTCCGGCCCTGCCCCGTCCCGGCAGCCAATGAGCGGGCTGGGCTCCCGGCCATGGCGAGGACTCAGGAAAGGAGCAAGGAAGTGATGTTTGGGAAAGATAAAGCGGGTGTCCAAAAGGAATTTTTAAAAATACACGTCCAAGTGGGAGAGGCGAACGCCCGGGACCCAGACGCGCTTCAAAGAATTCCACGGCTTCCTGGTCCGGGGGACCCCGCCCATCCAGCTCCCTGACGGGCTCCCGGCCGGCCCGCCAAGGCGGGGGCACGCGCAGACTCCGTCCAGAGAAGGGGGGAGGTGTCCCCACTAGGAGCAGCTCTTATTGCGCAGAGAGGGAAACTGAGACCCAGGGAGGGGGCAACACTTGCTAAAGGGTGAAGGGAGGAAGTGGCGGAGCTCCCAGGCTTCCCCCATAGCTGCCCGTCTGTGGGTGGTGATGCTCAGGGAGCTGAGGACCACTCCCTGGAGTGGCTGGGGAAAACAAGTGCAACTGCCCGAGGCCCCTCCTGCTCTGGGAACTGGGGGGGCCTCAGAGGGACCCCATTCTAATCTGGGCTCTTCCATGTGGGCTCAGAGAAGCCCTTTCTCCGGGTCTGCAGGTTCTTCCTCTAGGGGGTCGGACCATGGGTCCCAGAGCCCACTTCCGGCCCCGCCGGTCCCCACTGACCTGGGAGTGGGACCCCAGAACTCCAGAGCTTCATTCCTACCGGGCCATCCCCCAGCACTGATTCCCAATCCTCTGATACCTCAAAAAGCAAAGGTTGCACTTCCCTTGGTGCCCAGGGGCCTGGGCTTTCCCACTCTGCTCCCCGGCTCTAGTGGCTGGTCCTGGATCCGCCACCCCCGGGGCACCTGGTGGTCCTGCCCAATCTGCACCGGGAGCTCTTTCCGTCCCCACAGGGAGCCCGGCTTGGCCGAGAAGCTGCTCCTCCCTCAGACTCCCAGGCCCTTTGCTTTCCTTACTGTGAGGGGTTGTTGGGAAGCCCAGGGGAGGCAGAGGAAAGCATCAGGTCCCTCGGGGCCGGGCCCTTTCATTGGATTGGGGTCTCTTGGGCCGAGTCCCCGGGCTGGGCTCCTGAAGACACATGCTGACCAGATGGTGCCCTCTGGGAACCGGTGTTCTCCCAGGGTGGACAGGGGCAGAGGGGAGGGAAAAACAAATACAGCATCATCCAGGAGGAAGAACAGGCTAAGAATTGGGGGGAGCTGGAACCCAGAGTGCGTGAGGGGACTGCTGTTCAGTCAGCTTACAAAGACAGACGAGAGAGCCAGACAGGGCAAGGGGTTAATGCCATGCTGAAGAGAGGTAAGAGGGAGCCACTGAGTCTTCTTGAGCAGAAGACTCATATGGTTGGATTTTGAGGTGTTTTAGGAAGCCTGATTTAATAGCCATGTCAAAAGTGAACCAGAGAAGGGAGAAATGGGAAGCAGGAAAATCCCCGCTTGGGAGCCTGGTGGGAGCATCCCAGAAAGGTGAGGAGGGTCTGACTACACCAGGGAAAGGAGACGGCAGCACTGACGAGACTTGGCGACTGAAGAGCACCTGGGGGGGGGGTGCGGGAGAGGGCGGCGCTCACAGCCGAGCCCAAGTGACTGGCACAAGGGCACCCCTGACAGAAACGGGGTGGCTGGGAAGAGATGAGATCTGGCCATGAAGCTGTCCTGTGTGGAACATCTGGGTGGAAGTATCAGGCCTCCACTTTCACAAGGGCTGGCTATTTTGATCTAGGAGCCATCGTCTCCATCGTGGGAATACCCACTGGACTGGTGGGAGCCAAGAAGATCAAGTGAAAGGGAGGAGAGCAAAAAGGATAGTAGAGGCTTTGCTTCCAGGGGCCTGGCCAACCCCTGCTCTTCGTTGGGTACTGCCGAACCCTCGGGGATCAGCCGGTGGGGCGGACGGGAACAGACCAGCTCTGTCTCCCCAGTGCCAGCTACCCGGTGAGGAAAGGAGGTGGTATACAGCCCGCTGGTTCACTGCTCCCTAGTGCCGGGCCTCAAAGGGCCCACCTTTGCTGCTGGCATCCCTTCAGCACCCCACTTTCTGCTCCATCAGGGCTCTGGTGCTTTGAACTTCACAAGAAACCCAGGAGTGTGGATGTGCATGTGTCCCCACTCTAGACCAGAAAACCAAGGTTCTGAAAAATGAACTCCCTGGCTCATGTAATTGGAGGAAGTGAGCTGAAGCAGCATGGGAAGGCAGGTCTCCTAACTGCAAGGCTGCCCCCTGCTACTCTGCCACCCCACCACTCCCCCTGGCGAGCGGTTTGGCCCCTAGCACTGCCGTGCTGCTTCTTGCCGGGGCCCCACAGCTGCCCGGCCCTGCTGTATACAGCCATTCCCAGCTTCCTCTTGCTGCCTCCTAGGTCAGCTCTCCTAAGTGCTTAATAAGTGACTGGTGGCTTGATGGTTAGCTCCTTGGTGATTTCCTCTGCTCCTATGGCCCCGGCACTCCCCTCTGTGTGGATGAGCCATAGCTCTTCACTTGGGCCTCCTCCCAGCTAGGCCCAGGGCCCCATAGCCACCCTGTTGGCCCCTTGGGACACAGGCTCCCAGAGGGTGAGGATGTTTTAGCTTTGGCTTTTGAGTCCTCGGTACTTGGCACAAGGTACATGCCTAGCAAATGCTTGCTGACCGATGGACCGAACTCACGTCCAAAACTCATCACCTTCTCCCTAAAGATTGGGTTTGTTAATGGCGGCCCCTCATTGGGCCCCAAGTCCTCCAGACACAAAATCCTCTGCCTCCTCAGTCTCCTTTGCACCCCTACCAGCCAGTCACCAAATGTCCGGCAGTCGCCCTTCCCGATCTCCCCGGTCGTCGGCCCCGCTCCCAACCCTCATCCCTCCTCATGCGGACTGCGGCACCCGGCCCCTCCTCGCCTCCCTGCAGCCAGGATGTCCTGCCCCTGCCCCAGCCAGCCCGCAAACTCTGCCAGACTAATCTGCCTAATGCACAGTCCTCATCATGGCATTCACCCGTTCACAATCAGCACCCTCCCTCTGGCCAAAGAAAGGCTGCAGTCCTCAGCTTCCCCCATCCCTCTGAGGTCCACTGCAAGCTGGCTCTGATCACCCTTTGCAGCTTCACCTCCCCCACCTCCCCACCACGGGCACCCCCACAGACAGCTCCCTCTTTTCCAAAACAAGACCCGGGCGTCCCTGTGCCCAAATGGGGGCTGCAATCCTGCCTGGCTCCCTGTGGCACCACTACGTCCCCCAAGACAGCCCCATTCTCTTAAGCCCCGGTCATCGAAGCCACTGGTTTGGGTCTCTCGCCTCCTTCCTGATGGACTTGATGGCCTAGGAAAGGAGGAAGACCTCAGCCAGGCCCAACTCTAGCAGGCTTTCTGCCTCTGGACTGGGGGCACTGCTTTAGATCTATGGGGCAGAGAGAGGAGGAAGTTGAAGACTGAAGTCTGGCCATGTTGTGCTCCAGGGAGGTGATGAGAGTAAATCGAGGCCACCCCAGGTAAGGCCAGGTCTCAGCGTAGGCACAAGGAGCATGGGCAGGCTGTCGAGCAGAGGCATTGTTGGGCCACACTATCCCCTCAACCCTGGCTTGAGATTCAGATAACTCAGGACCGGTGAGAAGGTAGGTCTGGGTCAGGGTCAGTCTGCAAACCTCTCTCAGTTCAGCAGAACTGAGAGTCAAGAAGAAAGGGGAGGGGCCCTGAAGAAAAGGGAGAAGTGACAGCAGGGAGAACTGAGGGAGGAAAAGGGAGAAGTGAGAAAAGGGCCAAGAAGAAAAGGAAGAAATGAGGAAAAGGGCAAGAAGGAAAGGGAGAGCTGAGGAAAAGGGCAAAAAGAAAAGGGAGAATGAGGAAAAGGGCAAGAAGGAAAGGGAGAGCTGAGGAAAAGGGCAAAAAGAAAAGGGAGAATGAGGAAAAGGGCAAGAAGGAAAGGGAGAACAAGGAAAAGAGTAAGAAGAAAAGGGAGAACTGGGGAAAGGGGGATGTGATGAAGCACTTTTGGCCATTCTCATCTGACAACCAGATGGGAATCTAAGCATGAAGACAATATGCTTTGCTGGTTTTAAAGTAGGAGGAGGAGCTTTAAGTCTACTCCCTGACTCATTTTACAATTGAGGAAACTGAAGGTCAGAAAGGTGAAGGGGTTTAGTCAAGGTGACCAAGGTAGAAAATGGTCTGGGGATGGTGAAAGTTCAATGACAGGGGATTGGCAGAAGTGGAAAACAAAGAGGGAGGTGGAAGGGATGATCCCAGAGGGCCTTGCAAAGGCAAGCCATTCTCCAGGAGGCAACCTCCACCACCAACTTTCGGGAATGATCTGATCTAAACCCACTTTTATAGATGAGGAAACAAAGGCTGCCTTGTGCAAGTCTGAGCAGCTAAGAGCTGATGATGATGATGATGATGACAATAGCCTTTACACAGTGATTACTATGTGCCAGGCACTGTGAAAAGGGCTTGGCAATTACCTTTGAACACCACATTTGAACATTTGGGAGGCAGGTGCTATTACTAGCCCTATTTTACAGCTGAGGAAACTGAGGCAGTCAATAAAGTGAAGTGACTTCCTGAAGGTCACAGAGCCAAAAAGTGAGGCCACATTTGAATTCAGGCCTCCCCGACTCTAGGACCAGCTGCCACTGTCTCGGGGCTTGGCATCCCATAGCCTTTCTGCATCCCTGAGACCCAAGAGCATGGAGGTGCTCCTTGAGGCAACCGTGGTTCCTGTTGCTCAATAAAAAGTGGGATGGAGGCAAGGAGGCTGGAAGTCGATGGGGGCCCTTTCCTCCTCTGAAAGTGTTTGGATAAGCAGCAGCACAAAGGCCCGGCCTCGATTAGCTGTGTTTACTTTTGCCGTTCCTCCTGCCTCCCCCCAAAGAGCACATTCCGTGGAAGCCACATGAAGGGCCGGCGGGGCAGCCCGGTGCGCCAGGAAGAGGGGCCGGGAGGGCGGCCGCTGGGCGGAACAATGCTCTGCTTGTTTATCTGCGAGAAGAGGGGAAAAAACCAGTCGCCCCTCTTGGGAGGAAGGAGGCAGTCCAGCCTCGAAGGTCTCACCCTGGGGGCTGGGGCCGCCGCATCACAACATGAGCAGGGCTCGACTGGCCCAGGTGAGGCGCTGTTGCTCCCAGCTTTGGGAACCGGGAGGGAGGTGGGCCAGGAGGCCGGCAGCCCGTGTCAGAGGCCCCGTGGGATCCTTGGCAAATTGTTCCCCCCCTCAGTTTTTAGACCACATGAACCCCACTTTTGTCTTCTAGCTTCGGACCAGGGCTTAGAACTGGGCAAGAACCCCCTTCTCTGAAGCCGACTATGTGCTACTGACAGTGGCGGAGAGCCTGACTCTGACGGGTGCACGGACTGGCAGGGGTGTGTGACTTTGTGTGGAAATGCTGACAGCTGGGGTGGCTCCCTCGCAGGAAGGGCCCCCGTCTTCCACCCCAAGGCCTGCTCGCTATCCATTAACGCATGCTACTGGCACCGGGACCCAGCTCCTCTGACCCAGAAAGATAGGCAGAGAGAAACATGAGAGAGACACACAGAGAGAGACAGAGAGTGGAGCAAGAGAGACAGAGAGAGACAGAGAGATGTGTCATCTAGGCAGAGATACTTAAGAGAAGACCAAACGAGCACTAAAGCTCTGGTCCCCTGTGGGCAGAGGTCCAGGGTTCTGACACAGGCTCAGTCCCTGGGCACTGTGGGCCAGGAGTCCTGAAGGAAGGGAGTTAGCCTTCAAATGAGGCTCTTGGCCTTATTTTCCTTGTTTGTGAGAATTTTGGGGGAGCCGACCTCAAAGGGCCCCTTCGCTGCTTCAAACTGAGCTTCTGAGGGCCTCCCTCTCACTGCCTCCCGCACCATGATCTGCTGGTGACCGAGACCTAGAAAGCTTGCCGAGGCCACTTGGGGTCCATTGAGATCTCCTGCTTTCTTCCTCCCCTGCCCTGGGAATGCTGCGGGGCACCTGCACCGCCAGAGCCCACTGCGCCCTCCCAGGAAATGGACATCTCAGCTATTCACATGCACCGGGCTGGAGGCAAAGGAGGCGCTTCCAGTGCTGACTGGCTGACTGTGTGACTCTGGACAAGTAACACGCCTTCTCGGTCTGGTCAAGGGGCAATTCTCTGTCACTCGCCTCTCCACTCTGGGAGCAGGGTCACATCCCATCTGGGAAATCCCATCAAGCATTTCCAAAGGAAGAAATTGAGGCTGTGAGATTAAGCAAGACACCTGATGTCCCCCAGCTGAGCATCCAGTCACGCCGGGCCCGGCACCGCTGGCGGGGGCTCGGGCCTCAAGGGGTGGCGAAGGGGCAGGACCCTGGGGGACAAAGCTCTGTAGCCGGCCCCCGCCTGAGAGGAGCTTCTGTCCTCCAGAAGACCGAGCCGTGAGGAGGCCCGCCATCTTGGCAGCCCGACACCGCTCCTTGGCCAAGGCCCCACCGGCGGGACTAGCTCCACTTTCCCGTCCCCTGTTGGTCCAAAAATTGGGACGCCTGTAACGCTGAGTAGCTGATTTGGAGAGGATTCCAAAGAGCTCTGCCCCCCAGATGCTTTTGGCTTCTGGGAAGAGACACCCAGGAGATAACCCCAAAGGGTTATCTTGGCCCAAGTTCTTCCCATTGGCATATTTCTCACAAGACTGGGCCTGGGGCTGGGGCCTGGCAGGCGGGGAACAGGGGTGGGGCTGGAACCCAGCTAAGCACACCTGAGTTTGTTAACATGATGGAATACTCCAGAGTGTTGACAAATGGGCCCCAAGGGGGGCCATGTGCACACGTGCCAAGACATATGGGAACTAACCCACAGCAGAAAGAGAGACCACGAGACCTGAGCCTGGTGCTTATAGCCATGCTGATGCCACGCCGGTGCCATGCCGGTGCCACTTTGTCCCATGGACCAGACCATGGTGGGCCACGAGAGGTGCCCAGAGAGAAAGCGATCGCCCAAGGATACCCAGCCAGCCTGAGCTGCCAGGATCTCTGGGTTGAATCTGGCTTCCAGTTAAAGAGTTCCTTCTGTCTGGAGACCAAGGTGAAGACACTGAGGTTCTCCAGAGATGCCAGAGCCGAGGGGGCTTTGTCTCCCTTCCCAAGTGCCACTCAGGGGCCTTGTCCTACAGGAAGCCTTCCTTGATCCTTCATTACATTTCACCTGATTTCTGACCTAGCCCCAATCAAGCTAGTCTCCCCACAGATGCTAAAGTGACAGTCCTAAAATTCTGCTCTGCTCAAGAGACCTAGATGGCTCTCTATGGCCTGTAGGACCAAACAGGAGGATCTCTGGGGTTTGGCACTTGAGACCCTTTCTGATCTGGCTCCTGTCCACCTTCCTACACTCATTTCCCATCACTCCCTTCCACACCCTCTGTTCATTCCAAAGTGACCCATCAGCCGTCCCTCACAGCTCATCTCCCACCTCCCAGCCTCCAGTGTCTTTGTGCAGACAATGCCCATGCCTGGTATACCTGCCCCCTTCTCTTGGGACCCCCCAAAGCTCCGCTCAGGTGCCCTCAAGCACAGGAGGCCTCCCAACTCCCAAATGTTCACTTGGCACAGATTTTGCCTCTTTTATGTATTTTATGTATTTCCATGCCCATTATTGCTCGACCAGTTTGGCCTTTGTCACTGTCTCCATGGGCCTGATGCTTAGTAGGTGCTTAAAAGGAGGTACCAAGCTAGGCTACAGGTCATTGGGAGGGATTCTGAAGTAGGATCCTCCCAAACAGCTGCCCCTGGAAGGGAGCTAGGCCTGTGCCCAGAACCCAAAGTGGGAGTTGCTCAGAAGGCATTTATGCTCTTGCTCTGGTTCCTATCTGGAGAATTATCATTTGGGAGAATTATGGCATGTGGGGAAGGAGATTTCTCTGGAACATAGAAGCCTGGGGCTCTCTCTTCCACAGGTTTCCTCTATTTCTTTTACCCACTGCCTCCTTCACAGAGGGCCACGCAATTACTGGTACCCAGGACAGTGGGGTCCTGTCTGGGATACAGGTGCAGGCCCCCAAACCTCCCACTTTCCCTCCAGCTCCGACACCCATTGCTCAATGATTCTTTTCAGGACTGGCGTGGGTCCGGAGTGAAATCAGGAGCAAGAGGCAGCCATTCACTAGTGTGGATCACACTTCAAGGTATACATCGAAATCACTTTCCATAGCACATTATCTGTGAAATTTTGGCTACGGCACTTCCCCTTCCAGGCCCAGCCTCTGGCCTCTGAGCCACCTTTCCAGCTCCCACACTCAGTTCCAAGGCGCTTCCCCATTGGGAACCTGCTCTCTCTCTCTCTCTCTCCTCATGGGCCCTTTACACTGGTACAACTTACTGAGACCCCTCCCCACAAAGGCAAATAATTCTGAAGGCTCCCAGTTTCAGTTCTAAGAGTCTTCCCTCTCCATTCAACAGCAGGTGATGATACCTGTGGCCTGGGAGGCAGGAGGCCAGGACTCGTGTGCCCGCTCTCCTCCCAGCACCTATAAAAATCTGCCCTGGTCATGAGCCGGCTGTGAAATGGGGAACCATGGTTCTCATGCAGACGGGTCAGGGGTCAGAGCCCCAGGAAGTCATTCACCTCAGCTCCCGAGCTGTACCCAGAGACCAGGTCTCACACTCCAGGCTTGCCAACATTTGGGTCTCGGATCATCCCTCATCTGAAGGGCTCTCCTTGGCTCTGGGGGTGCCAGTTTAGGAAGGCCACTGTCAATAGGGAGAGGCTTTAGGAGGGCAACCAGCACAGTGGAGGGTCTTGAGCTGGAGCCATTGAGTGGAGGACCTGGCATATTTAGCCTGGAGAAGAGAAAGCTCAGCAAAGCCAGGAGGGCTGCCCAAGGGCCGTCACCCGGGAGAAGGACGAGCCTCCTCTGGCAGAGACCGGAACAAGGATAAAAGGGGGATGTTCCAGAGAAGCCGAGTTAGGTTTGGGATCGGGAGAAAGTTGCTAGTTTCTGGAGCTGTTCCAAGCCAGGATGGGCCACCTTGGGGCCCCAGGGAGAAGAGGGCCCCTTCTGGGACAGCTGGCACTGCATGGTCACTGAGAGCCCTTCAAATCCACAAAGACTGGCTTTGGCCAAGCCCTTTCTTTCATGTCAACCTGCAGAGCCTGGAAAAGTGTGCCTGAGAGCCCAGGTTGGGGAGGGGGAGATAGCAAAGAAGGCCAACATGGGGCAGGGGATCCCTTATTGAGGCCAATGGAGGGCCGTGCAGTGGAGGATCTCTGGCACTCAGCATTGCTGAGAGCCTGCTGGGGTGAGCTTTTGGTAGAGACAAGGACGGGGCAAAGCCCCTGGGCTCCAAAGACAGGGAACAAATGAAGGGCTGAATGGAGAAGGTGAGACTGAGAGGGAGCATGCTCACTGTCTTCAGGGAGCCAAAAAAACCATTGGCTGCACCTTAGCTGGCCAGGGACCAGCAGTTCCAGTAGCTACAGAGGCCTGTGGGCCTGAAAGATCCCCTTCTAACTCATGGAGTTGAGGGATTGTGGGATGGGGAAGAGAGCAGCTTTGGAATGAGGGGAGCTGTGAGCCTCCTTGAATCTCACAATCCTCCTCTGTCAAATCAGCAGGTTCAACTCTGGGGTATCTCTGTTCCCTTTGCCAAGCCTAAAGCCAAGAATAACAACAAAAAGACCAAAGGGCGACATGTGTGTGTGTTACACATGTGCATGTGTATATACATGTGTGTGTAAATATGCACGTGTGTCTATTGTGTGTGAGTGGGTATTGTGTGTATGTGTGTGAACTATATTGTGTGTACGTGTGTGTGCGTGTGTGTGTGTGTGTGGAAAAGGGGTTCAGGAAAGACCTGAAGACAG
This sequence comes from Antechinus flavipes, assembly GCF_016432865.1. Lineage (NCBI taxonomy): Eukaryota > Metazoa > Chordata > Mammalia > Dasyuromorphia > Dasyuridae > Antechinus > Antechinus flavipes. Next base: position 81,829,445 of record NC_067404.1, read on the forward strand.
CCTGGGGATCTCGGCAGGCCCCACAGGGCCTTCTCCCTGGATAAGCCAGTCCCTGAGGCGAGCGCAGGATGCCTTCTCCTTGGCAAGGGTGGAGACTGCTCAATGCTGGCTGGCATGCAGCGGCTGCCTCCCTCCCCCCCTCCCTCCTCTCTCCTCTGTTTCCAGATTGCTGGTGTGCAGAGGCCTCTAATTGATTACCAAATGTTCTACAAAGGCCCCTGGGGACCTCCCGCCTCAGAGATCTTGATACCCACACAGGTCTGCTGCTTCATCAAGCTACTTTCCTTTTCTTTTCCACAGCCTTGTAACCGGACCTCAGATTCCGATACCATTTTCCAACAGGCAATCTATCCACAGCAGATGAAGTGGCGGCCTTCGAGGAAGGCCAAGGGCCTCCCTCCTGCCCTGCCTCCATCCCCACTGCCGGCCCCTCTTGAGTTCCACTCACAATCTCTCTTGGATGGAGGGCACATCAATGGGGCGATTATTTCAGGAAAACGAAATCTCATTTAAATTAAATTGGAAAAAGTTGTCAAAATCTTGGGGCCAGGGGTCACGGCAGCCGGAGCATAATTGATGAGGGCTTGTGGCCACTGAAAAGTGGGCTACAGTAGGTGTGGCCAGCTTGGAGGCGATGGGTTTGAATCCCGGCTCTACCACGCGGCATCTGGGGCACTTTGGCCAATTGCTTTGCTCCTCTGGGCCTCAGTTTCCTGCTCTGTAAAATAGGACTGGACTCAGTAATCTCTTAGGCCCTTCTAGCTCTGGATGCCTACTGCTCCTACTTAACACAAATGCTGAGTGCCAAAGGACGAAAAGAAACAGCTTGACATCAGCGGACATGGTGCCGACCCTCGAGAATCTGGGAACAGAGGATCCTCCTTCCTAACATTCCCCAGACAACCCTCCCCCCCCAGAGATCAGTTTCCCAGAAATGACGTCTCCTTTGCCGTTCCCCCAATATTCCCACCGTTTCTCCCCCAGCAACTAGTCCCTCCCTGTTACAGAGAAAGGCATCCAGTACCGAATTTTCCCTCATTAGCTCTTCCAACTTTTGAAGGATGAAATTATCATTAAGCAAAGACAAGAAGCCATTAGCCGTTCTGCTCCTGGCAGAGGGGGAGGGGAGCTCCAGCAGATGTCTGGATAATTGAAGTCTCGCATCTTCATTATTGCTCCGTCCCCTCCTCCCTACTAATTGGCTTGGGGCCCCCACCCCACACAGTCTGCGTGCTGCTCCCTCTGGCGCCCTGGGATTTTGTCCCCAAAAGATCAGTCTGGGGACCCCAGGCCAGATTCTCTCCCCCCCACTCTCAGTTCCTCCCTCACTGATCAGCCGAGGACCTCTGATCCATACTCTTAGAGGACAAACAGAGAAATGGCTCTAGCGACTAAGGAGCCATCCCACGGCGGAGGAATCGGCCCGAATCTCGGCCACAAGGGCAGAACGAGGGCGGGGGGCTGATGAGGGGCAGATTGGGGCTAGAGAATGGAAGGCTGCAGACCGCAAGCCTCAAAAGTGCTAGAGGTTCAAGCTGTCCCTAAGGGTGATGGGCTGCCCTTGGAAGGTGGTGGGACCCCCTGCTGCAGGGGACTCTGGGGGCTGAGAATCTCAAAAAGACCCTTCCTACTAGAATGTTTTGGCTTCTAACAAGTGAAACTGGTCAGCCAGAAATAAGAGAACTTGTGGCTTTTGCTCAGGTTGTGTCCTTGTTGACCTCTCTGTGTCCTTTGACACCGTGGATCACTAGTCCCTCGATGTGCAGATTACCATTTGTCCTGGTTCTCCTCCTCCTTCTCTGACCACTCCTTGCCTGTCTATCCTAGAGATCACACCTGCTAAGCATGGAAGTCCCCCAAACTCTTTCTGTAGGGGGGGACGGCTGTGCTGAGCTGCGAAGGAAAGCAGGGATTGTAAGAGAGGGGGGTGAGAAGGGGGAGCACAGCGAGCACGGGGCCCAGCGACGAGTGGGTGTGGGGAGTGACAGGGAGGTCGGGTTTGGCCGGACCGCAGGCTGGGAGCGGGCTGCTGGGGGCCTTAAATTCCAAGATGGGACTGAATGTGATGGCAAACGCCTCAAGGTCATTCCCTCCGAGCATTTAGCAGTGAAGGATGCAGGGAAACAGGGTGATGGCTGTGGGGGGAAGGACGGCAGCAGAGGAGCTGTGATTCGAGTCTGTGGGTTGAGAGGAAAGGCCTGGCCACAAAGTAAAGCCCAAAGACACGTGAGAGAGAAAAACCTAGGGATGGGGAAGGGGAGCCCAAGCGGGGACCGCCTCACCTGAACGGACCGGCATTTGCAGAGTGGTGGAGGGATATCATCGGGAAGCTTCCCGAGAAGCCAGAGAGCCACAAGGAGCTCCAACTCAGCGAGACCCCGGGTGGACCATTCACCTCCCTGAGCCTCTTTTCTCTCTAATAGGACTTGGAAATCTAAGCTGTTATCACATCACTGCTCTCCCCTTGAGAAACATCCAGACACCAAGCTTTGTCTCAGTGTCCTCCCACCGACTCCTTTTGATCCAGATCTCAAAACAAGGAGTGGGTCTCGCCTCCAGCGGCGTGGAGGACCAAAAGCCAGTTTCCCCTCCTCTCATCCTGGGCATATGACCTGGGAAGCCTTTTTTTAAGGACAGAGCAGAAATCCCAGAGCCGCGTTCGTCCAGGAGGAGGGAGGTGAGGGGCACGTGGACCTCCGCCCTCCGTCCTCCACTCCGGGCAGCTCGCACGTCCTGGGCCCCACGGCTTAGAGAGGCCCCTGATTAACGTGAGAACATCCAGAGAAGCACAATCAGGCTGGTGAAAGGCCTCGACTCCGGGCAGCTCAAGTGGTAGTCGGGGACGTGGCTTTGCTACTAATGCGGGCGGGAGGAACCGCAAGCTCTCTGCCAAGGCAAGCTGTTTGCAGAATCAATCTTTCAGTAATGGAGGCCGGGCTGCTTTCAAATAGGGGAGGAGGCCCTCCGGCTCCATGCAGGATGATCAAATGTGGTTTTCCAGTGTTCTGATGTAAGAAAAACTCTGATTTACAATAATAGGTAAATAATGAGCATACTTAGACCCAGAAGTTAATGTTTAATTACGATAACTATGAATAATGAGTCGGAATCACTTTGTGTCCCCAAAGTAAAATTGGGCCGTAGCGGAGAGGGAGGGAGATGCGGCAGGACCCACCGTCAGCATCCATAATTACGCATTTGGGTTCAGAAAATGAATAAGTGTCTGGCAGCCCGGGGAACCGACAACAGGGAGGCTCCCGGCGAACGCACCGGAGGCCGATCCACGGCCGATCGGTGCCCACGTAGGCGCGCCCGAGAGGCTCGATTTTATCGGTATTTACGACATATTACTCCGAAGCTCCATAAACCAACGGGCCCAGGATGAATAGATCTCCCTTTGAAAAAAGGCTGCGACGAGCCTCTGCACACATCGTACACATTAAAGTTTTATGATGCATAGTAAATAAATTAATTTTTACTTAGCAGTGATTGTGTTCCATGGATGAAATAAACCCTCCGTAATCAAGCGTCAACTTCGGCCCCGATGCTTCCTATCGGGAACGCACGACGGGGGGGAATCTAAGCCCATTTGGAACGAGAGGCTAGATTAGAAACAAATGGGGTTTTGTCAGGCCCGCTTAATGGCCGCCTTATTAAACAGAGCACATTTCTCAGGAACCCAGGAAGGAATGGAAAAGGGGAATTACAGGACTTTACCTCAGGGGAGTTGGAAGCACAGCCAAGCCCAGGCCGGGGGAAACCGAGTCTTCGCCTAGGCCGCGGTGGCCCGACTCGGACATATCGTGGCATCTGTCCACTTTCTCTCAGGCAGATGGCTGGAAGCCTAAGCCCCTCTAACAATTACAAGATTTCAAAGTCAGAGAGTCCAACGGATTTATTTAAAAGTGGAGAAAACCACAAAGAAAATAACGAGGGAGCTGTCCAGCCTCAAGAACCAGGGAGCTCCCTGTCCCTGAAGGTGCTTAAGAAGAGGCCTGAGGATGTGCTGGAGATTCCCATTCTCTGAAGCCACTTGTGATGCTGAGAGTCTTCAATTCTTTTTTAAAATTTATTTCTGCTGAGGCAATTGCGGTTAAGTGACTTGCCCAGGGTCAGACAGCTAGGAAGTATTAAGTGTCTGAGGTCGGAGTTGAATTCAGGTCCTCCTGACTTCAGGATTGGTGCTCTAATCACTGCACCACCTAGCTGCCCCGAGTCTCCAATTCTTAAACCTTGTTTAAAAGCAGCTTCAAGACTGAGTAGAACCCAAACATCCAACGCCCTTCCTGGGCTCAGGGCTGCCACCCTCACTGTTGCTGCCATCTCTTCCCAAGGCACTTTGTTGAACCATTAGAAAGTGCTTTTGGGGGCATCTAGGTGGCTCAGTGGATAGAGCACCAGCCTTGAAGTCAGGAGAACCTAGGTTCAAATCCGACCTCAGACACTTAATACTTCCTGGCTGTGTGACCCTGGGCAAGTCACTTAACCGCAATTGCCTCAGCCAAAAACAAAAAAAAAGTACTTCTGATCCCTTTGCCATCAGAGAAAACCCAACTTGGGCTCACATTTCCAACCCTCCCCCCAAAAGCCAGAGCCCAAGTCCTTGCTGGATGGGATTTCCCCAACCTAGTTTCCTGTACCTAAGGAAGGCCCTACCTTCTCACCAGAGCCTCCTTCCCTTCCAGGCCCACCTCTTCCACGCAACCGTTCCTAATTTGTCATTTGGCGTAGTTGGTGTTGTGCTTATGTGTACGCGCAGTAGGCCGTGAGCTTTCTGAGGGTACCCCCTGTCGCCTCACCCAGAAGGCACGGCGTTCCTCCCACTGTTCCGCAGCCACAACCCGGGCTGGCAGCAGTTCACCTGAAGGCTCTCACTCCCCGCCATCTTTGCCAGACTCCCTGGCACCCTCTCCAAAGCAGACACACCATACGAGCCCACAGGAAACGCAGCAGCAGAGGGCCAGAAAGGAAACAGGAAGCGCGATATCCTGGCCGAAGAATTCCTCAGCCGGACCGCGGAGCGACGAAAACAATCCCGTTTTGGATTCCAACGCTCACATTCCGATGGGACTTGAAGAAACACGACCAGGAGCCGCCATCTCTAGACCGCTTCCCCCCAAGGACTTCCCCTCCCCCCCCCCCCCGCCGTGATCTCCCCTGACCCTCACAGCAATTAGGCAAGGTCAGTCCTACAGGCGGAATCTCTCCATTCCCCACCTCCCTTTTTAACAGCTGAGGAAACTGAGCTTCAGAGAAGTAAATTAACTTGCCCAAGGTCACAGAGCTCTGACCTCCCATCACAGCCACTTATCAAAATCCCACCCGGCCTTGGGTCTGGACGAGTTTAACATTTTAATCGATAACGGCATAAATTGAACGCTTATTAAACTTGCAGATGACACGAGTCCGGTCGGGATGGAGAACGTGTTGGATGAGGGGGGGTGGAAGTCAAGGAAGATTACAAGACGCTCCAACCTCAGGCTGCATTTAATGAGATCAATCGGCCCGGGAGTGGCTGGAAAGCCTCCCACCGGCCTGAAGAAGTGTATCGCCAAGGACAAGATGGAGAGCACGAGTTCACGTGAAAAAGGCCTGAGGGTTTGGGCGGAACGGATGAGTCAGCAGCATGCTAGTGCTGCCACGGAGGCTCTGGTCAGCTCAGACCCCACTGAGGGAGGGCTCCGGGGGCCAGGATCGTGAAGGCAGGCGATGGACGGCCCTGGGGAGCCTCGGTTCAGTTCTGGCCGCCACGGGCCGGCAAGGATGGGGAAAGGTAACCGAGAGCTAGAGAAGACTTTAGACTCACAGGGTCACAGATGAAAGCTGGAAGGGCCCTTAGAAGATTTTGAATCCATTTTCCAGATGCAAAGATCGAGATCCACTAAGGGGAAGGGATCACATACATGCCAGAACCGGTATTCGCACTCAGATCCCCTGACTCCGAATCCAGCTCTTCCTTCCACTATACCTCCTACACGGTATCTAGAGAATACATAATGTCAAGAGAACAGTGGCCGTGCCATACGAAGCCCGAGCAAAGGAAGTAGAGATGTTTAGCCTGGAGAAGGAAAGATACAGAGGAACCACGACGATCAGCCCTGATGTGCTTGGCCCCAGGGGCTACAGAGAGGTAGCTCAAGGTTTGATATGTGACCGAGAGTTACATGAAGTCACCACTCAGGCCACTGGAGACCAAAGAGTATGGTGCAAATGGGCTGTTAAGGGGTCAGTGGGCAAAGAGCCACACCTGAATCTCTAAATCTTATTGGTTTTTTCCCCACAGGTCACAAAGATTTACTAGCTTATTTATGTGAAAGTACCTTCACAGCCCCAGCCCTGAAGTCAGGAGGACCTGAATTCCAATCCAGTGCTTAACACTTCCTGGCTATGTGACCCTGGGCAAGTCACTTAACCCCAATTGCCTCATGGGAAAAAAACCTTCACGGGCTCAAGCCAATTAAACGGAGCGAGGCAGTCATACCGAATGAGCCTCTCATTTCTTTTTTGAACGGGCCATCTGCCTTGATGTGGATCTAATGCTGCCTCAAGTTGACCTCTTCTCATAAAGAGATTTCTTCTTGATACAAAGCCTCCCTGAAACCCAAAGTCACTCAAGACAGATCTACTAAGCATGACACAATGGGAAAGACCAAGTAATTCCCAGTCAGAGGAGCTGGTTTCAAATCTCAGTTGTTATTATGTGACATGCCTCAGTTTCCCAATCAACAAAATGAGGGAACTGCAGTAGATCATCTCTAAGGCCCCTCCTAGCTCTCTATCTGTGCTGCTGGGCATGTTCTACACTGGCGAAACAAAATGGCTGAAACATATCTTTCATCTCCTGCTCCTTCCCTTTGCACAGGCTGGACTCCATTTCTAGAACCTTGACGTCACAGAATCCGCACAGGGCAGCTCAGACGCACGTCCAACGTGAGGCCTCTCTTGGACCTCCTCCCTGTGGGGATGCCCTTTAGTGACCTGTTTGTAATCCTCCTCGTATAATAAATAATACAACCAAGGACCGATTAATCCAAATAACGGGTTCCCTTCCCTTTCCCGTTACCATTCTGGATGTTTTGCTTGCACAGGAAGCATGTTTTCTTTGGTTGTTGGGTTGGAACCTTTCTTCTTCTAGATCGTCCTTCACTTCCGTGTATTAGCATTATCCCATCCACAGCTCTCTCTCTTCTGCTGCTCTGGTAAGACTCGCTTTTCCATTTTTGGCCACGGGATTGATCCCTTGTCTCCTCGCGTCATTTTTGGATCATTTTCTTCATTTTGCACTCTTTATTCAGAGATGCTCGAACTCGTTGCCCAGATCTGGAAGCCTGATGGCTGGACTGTCTTCTCTCGTGATCATTCCATCTTTTATCTGCTTATATTTAAGGACTTTGATCTGTCTTCTTCGGAAACTTCTCATTTCAGGTTTTTTCATCCTTATTCCCCGCCCCGTTCCATTGCTCGTTTTCTGACTCCCTCCTCTGTCACGGTGGTTTCCCCGGAGGCCGGGTGGCAAATAATCTCAGTCTTCTCCCATGCTGGATATTCATGGTTCACCATCCCAGGTCTCTGCCCCAAGGGACTTTTGAGTGGTCAGAAGTGGCCCCGGTTGGATGCCGGGCTCTTTCCCTCAGGGTTGGCAGAGGTTGCCCGCCTCCTACCCACAGCCTCACTCCCCTGGCCTAGCAGGTTGCGGCCAGAGGGGATTTCTTTGGTTTGGAATTGGGATCTCCTAGACTCTGGGAGAAGAAGGGGCTCACACCCATCCTGCCCCGGTCCTTCTGTCCCCTGTTCCCCTATAGAAATCTTTTGGAGCACAGAATGTCGTCACGCTGTTGGCAATGGAAAGAGAGAGGGGTCCAGAGTGCGAGACTGGGCCTTGTTGTGAGCTGGTATGGGGGCCTGAGAGCAGCCCAGTGGGGAGTAGAGGAAGGGTGATGCGATCGGGTCATGGGATTTTTCGTTTGGTTTTGACCTTCTTTTGGGTGCTGGGTGTCCCAGACCATAAAGATAATTCGAGTCCCTTTCTCTGTGGGGTACGGTTTCTGTTTTAGAGAAGTTGGAGATGTGAGGATCACAGAAAACATCAAGTCCTCCATTTTTTGAACCATACGTATGGCTCGACCGAAATGGACCGAGTCACGACGCTCAGTTGGGAGGCCAACCCAACGGAGCTCATCCGTCGATATTCGGCCGATGAGCCGGGCCCGAGACTGACTAGGGGAAGGATGACAGATACCTACTATGTGCTGGGCATGGCGCTAAGTGCAACAGAGAACGTACAAGCAACTCAGGCAGTGCCTGTTCTCCAAGAGCCGAAGTTGTACTGGGGAAAGAGGGAGCCAGAGCCTGAGCCCGATGGTCCTCTGGAACACCGATTGTACGATGCCTTCAGAAGTCTCGAGTGCTCTTTGCTGCTAAAAGCCATCCTTGGAACCCACGTATTTTCCCAGTGAGGCTATTCGGTCATAAATCAAGAAGCGTCATGATCTCAGAAGAATCGAAATTACCAGTGACCCAAGCGAGAGCAGGGCAACGCGAGCGGCAGACGCGGGTGGTCTCGAGCATGCTGCCATGCACAAACTAGAGCATCGGACACCGAGGACACCCTGAACAGGTGGCTCCTCAGCGGGCACTTGCTGAACACCCACTCGCAGCCGGCGCTGTGTCATTTAGGGGTTGACACCGTGGCCACATAGTGGGAGTGAGGGAGGATGGTTAGCTCTCCATTAGGACCCACTCCACAAGGGCCAGGTACAGTGGGCCAGTTAATCACAAGGGAGTTTCATAATAGCATCAAACAGGAGCGCCGAGGGCCGTGGGCCAGCCCCATGAGCTCTCGGATTCATCAAAGGTGGGGAACATGCACGGCCCCAGCTTCTGGGATCAGAGAAGCTCTCGTTTAGAAAACACTCGCCTCTAAGGCACTTGCTCGCTGTAAATCTCTCTGCCATCTTGAGATCCGTGTGCCTCGGAGGTCAGACTTCATGGCAACGGCAGGCGACGGCCGCTCGGGCCCAGCTTCTCTGAGACATGATGAAGCCCCTTGGGTGACGGCAAGAGAAAAGTCAGCGTGAGAGGCTAGGGTGGCTGGAAACAGGGAGAAGCTCGGATGGGAAGGAAGACCAGACCCCTGGGGAGCCTTTGTCTGGGTGAGAAGCACCACGGCCAGCACTGGGACTCCCCGGCTACAGTTCTTGCCATCAAAGCTACCTGGGTAGATATTCTTGCTGCAGCCCAGTCACAAGTGGGGGATCTCTCCAAACAGACTTCCTTTTCAGATATCCACCGAGTCATCCTGCTCCACCCTTCTTAGGGAAGGCAGGAGGAAGGCTGCATTCAGAGCTATAGCCACACCTGAGAGTTGGGGCAGAGGCACGCCATCTTTCTGGCTTTGGAGTCATGAGTCTGCAACCTCTCTCTCTCTCACCACACACACACACACACACACACACACACACACACACACACACACACTCCCATGCTCCCCCATTCCCATCCATGATCCTTCCTGACCTTAGTGGAGGGAACCCGGCAAAAATCTGCTAGAGAGCCCCAGTAAAAAGGGACATAGGGCAAAAGGTAGGATGTCAAAATCCACTATCCCAAGTTTCGAGGTTGGATGAGCTGGTTTCAAATCTCAGCTCTGCTATTTGTTGTGTGTATGACCTCAGTGAATCACATGACAGCCTTGGACTCACTTCCCTTCCAGCTTGTGCAAATGGTTTCTAAGCTTCCCGGCCCTTTCCATGCCAGTCCGGCCCGGCCCAACTTGGAAACCAAAAGAGCAGATATCAGAAGCCGGTGTCCAAGGAGGAGGCTTGACCACTGTGCACCAAGGAGTCCGTTGTGGCCTCCATCCCAGCATGCTCTCTTCCTTCTTCCAAGCTCAACCCAGCAGAGTCCCCTTGAACAGTCCTCAGAGCTTGGTGCTTCTATGATTAAGCCAATACCACACTGAGGTCCCCCCACAGCAAGGCTCCGGCTCCCCAAGCAGCTGGGAGGTTGGGGGACCTCACCTATTGTTGGCAATCCCCCAAGGGTCTTCCCAGCTCCACGAGAAGTTTTTCAGCTGCTGCTGGGCACCGTGGGGGCATTTTGCATGGGAGTCTAAGTTGTTAGGTGCGCCCCCCTCCTCCCAGGGGAGCCGATCTCCCTGCCACAGACTCTCGAGGGAGCTCTGGCCAAAGGCAGACTCGTGTCTGCCATCTCTCCATCAGGACCATGACTAATTCAAGAGCAAAGTGCTTGAAAGACATTCGGGGGTCTTCTTTACAAGGGAGTCCCTTGGCATTCACAATCGTGTGCTGGGAAGGTGGGGGGAGGCTGGGAACCGAAAGAGCCTCACCTTGGAGGCCCACACATCCGGCCCCCTGGTTCTACAGGGAAGGAAACTGAGGCTCCAAAAGGGAAAAGGAGAGGCTCAAGGTCAGCAAGATAATAAGGAACAGGCCTGGAATCCCAATCTGACTTCTGTGGTCCCTTCCCGCCGCGCCCTGGGGCCTCCGGAGTTTATTCGTCTGAATTATTTGTATTGTTCTTATGAGCAGCTGGTTGCCATTTTTCGTGTCTATCAAAAGCCCATTTTTTTCTAGAATGGCCAATCTGTATAAATATAATTTCTAGAGAAAAAAAAGAAAACTGCCCAACAGGAAGGAAGTGGGCCTGACCTGGACAGGGAAAGGGACTGACAGCTGGGGGGGGGGGGCCCAGGAGGCAGTGGGGCTCAGCAGGGACAGGGGCCTGGGAGGCAGTGGGGCTCAGGAGGAACAGAAGGACCAGGAAGTGGTAAAGCCCAGCTGGGAGAGAGTAGGGAGAGTGGGCCAAGAGGGGGTGAGACTCAGCGAGGGGGGCAGGAGGTGATGGGGTTCATTGAGGGGGGGAAATGACTGGGAGGCAGTAGAAGGCAGGGTAGGAGGATGGGTAGTGCTAGACCTAAGTCTTCCTTTCTTCTCACCCAGTCAAATGCCAGAAAACTGTGAATCTCTCAAAACGGGATGTGTATGGAGGCCATTTACCTTAACACGGTTATTAACTCATCCCTTCCTGTCTTGTAAACAAATGCCCCAGACTGGGCCAGTGACACATCGATCTGATTTACTCTTCTTTGTAGCTGGCCATCCTCTCTGTGGAGGTCACACCGGAGCTGACATAAGAAAGATGGAGCCAGCACCTCCCCCTCCCCACCCCTCAGCAAATGGCTATTTTTAAAGCTTCGAGGCCGCCTCTCTGACTTGAATAAGCTCCATTATCTTAAAATATCTTCCCGAGTCCCATTTTCCTATCCATTAATCACCATGGCGGCGCTCCCCTGGCCCCTCACCAAGGTCCTCTTCAGTTGTTGGGGTATAAAAAAGGTCCAGCCTGTTCAGAATCCTTGCGAGATGTCTACTCACGGGACTCTAGTCCGTAATGTCGTGAGTCCCTCCCAGAAAGCAACTCGGGAAGAACTCTATCCGAGGAGCTCCGGAATGCCGCAGTTCCTCGGCGCGATCACACACCTCCCTCCCCTTGGCCCCCGCCCAGGAGCCCACGTACAGAGAGAGGCTCATGCTCAGCTGCACCCAGCGGAGTACGGCCAAGGTTGATGGGACAAGAAGGAGTTTCTTGTCTGAATAGCAAGAGCCTTTTCTCTTTCCTCTCTCCAATACAGACAAAAGGAAATAAGAAGGTTGTGGGGATGGCTTACTAGGGTCTTTCTGGTGATTAACCCAGAAGACTGGAGCAAGTGAAGAGAGTGCTGGTGGCTTAGGGAGAGAACTTTTTGATAGGCTAAAAAACCAGTGAGGAAGGCCTTTGGATTGCAAGTTACCAGTTAGGATGAAGAGAGGCCAAGGATTGACAAGAAAGGTACCAAACTGTACCTTCAGCATTTATTTTCTGTTTTGTTGTTGTTGTTGTTTGTTTTTGCTGAGGCAATTGGAGTTAAGTGACTTGCCCAGGGTCACAGAGCTACGAAGTGTTAAGTGTCTGAGGCCAAATTTGAACTCAGGTCCTCCTGATTGCGCCACCTAGGTGCCCCAGCATTCATTTTCTTAAAAAAAAAAAAAATGATCTCTTTTACCAGCTCAACTTTCCCCGTCTTAAGACTAAATCTGAATCTGAAGTCCAAATAAATCTGGACTCCATAGCTGCAGCATAGTCCTGCCTCCTGCTGGCAACATGCTTAAATTGCAGGTCAAATCTTGAGAGGTCAACAAATGTTTGAAAGGTGAATGTGTGAGAGAGAAAGGCAAAAAGTGATGACAACCCCCCCCCCCCATTACAGAGAACCAAATGCTCTAGTCTGACAAATGTGAGCCGTCCTGGATTCCAGTCTATACCTAACTCTCTGGATATGCTTTCTTATCAGCAAATATACTTCATGGGCTCACGCCTCGTTGTGCTCCGACCGTGGCGGCGGGCAAGGCCGGGGCCTTCCTATGGGCTCTCTTCCCAGGGCGTCCACCTCTTCAAATTCTCAGGCAGGTCCGCTAGGCCGGCCACCCCACCCAATCTGGTGCCATCTGCACACCCAACATGACATTTCCATGTTCGAGTCGAGCCTTAGTCACCTGACAAAAAACGATCACCAAAGATTTTCCCTGAGACAATCCGACAACATTAGGAGAGGAAAAGCCGATGAAGTCACATCCCAGTCTATCCCTCAGGGACGGAGCGGGGCCTCTCCTTCGATTATGTAAGTGCATTGTCCTCCATCGGAACAGAATGATTCAGAAGGTTACTTCCACTACTTCCCCCACAAGGTTGTACCACAATCTCATAATTCTCCAGAAACGTGGGCTTTTCCCTCGCACAACCGGCCTAAAATGGACATTTTACTCAATGGTATCCAATTATACTTTTCCCCGTGTCCCTTTCTCTCTGATCTCTCTTTCTTTTTAGTGTCTACACCCTTTAAAGACGCTCAGATAGATGGCATATGGATGCCCCTGTCCCTTTCAGAAGAATGGTCTTTGAGCTAAGTTGAGCAGAATCTAAAAACTCTGAGTCAGAAAGGCTTTTGACAGCCCACCAGTCTTCCCTGGATCCAAACAAGAAGCAAATCCCCCCCCTGAAACCTTCCGGAGAAGTCACCACGTGAGCTCCCCTTGGAGCCCTCCGGTGAGGGGGAGTTCACTATTTCCCAAAGTGAGCCATTATGTACTTCAATTGTGCCAGCTGGCATCATTAGGAAGCTCTCCTGATAACTAGCTCAAATCTGCCCCTTTGCCATGTCTCCTCCGAGTCCTAGTTCTGCCCCTTAGGTGAATCTCTTCCCCGGTTTCCTCTACTCCAGCTCCTTCGAGTCAGGATTGACTTGGGGCGGTTCTGGTGGGATCCAGACCTCTCTGCCAAGGCCGCCCCCCAACTCCAGAGCCGCTACTTCACTTGCCCCTGTTCTTTGGGCTTCCTTGGCCCCGTTCCACAAGGCTCCAGGTGGCCACGTGTGTCTCCATGAGAACTCCTTTGTGGCCCGAGTGCTAACGAGGCACCGTGGATTCAGCCAAATGCATGACAGTCACGAAATTACAAGAGCGGGCATTTAGAGAGCCCTTGAAGGTTTACAAAGCTCTTCACATACATCATCTAATTGGAGCCATAGAACAGCCTTGTTAGCAAGGCCGTAGGGAACAAGGGAAAAATAGCCAGCTCTGGACGCAGAGCACTCAGGTTCAGCTCAGATTCCAGTCACTTCCTGCCACCTGGGTTACCTTGGCAATCCCTTCCATCTCCTTGGACCCCGGTCCCTCATCTGGGGGGGGGGGACCAGACGGCTTCTGGGAACAGCTCCTGAGTGAGGAGTCTGGCTACAAATGTTCATTCCCTCTCTGGAAAATGGGGCTTCATGAGACTATGGATCTAGAGCTGCCAGGGGCCTCACAGGGCATTTTATCTACCTCCTCATTTTGCAGGTGAAGAAACTGAGGCTCAGGAAGGTTTAATCACTTACACAAAGTCTTTCTGAGCATCTGAACAAAATACTTTCTGCCCTCAATTGTCCAGAATGAAGCGTGCCTTCCCGTCTGCTCCCGTGACGCCTGTGACCAGAGAGCAAAAGGTTTAGAACACAGATTGTCAGAGCTGGAAGGGACCTTGAAGGCCTGTTAGCTCTCCTCTGACAAGAGGGAAACAGTGGTGAGAGCAGCAAGGGAACCTAGCCAAGGCCATGTGGGTAATAAGTGACAGAGGCAGGGTTAGAACACAGAGCCAGGATGGTTCCATTGTGTGAGTGTGAGTGTGTGTGTGTGCATTTCTGAGGGTGTATTTGTGTTTGGCAGATGTATGTTTGTATGTTTGGGTGTGTGTGTTTGTGTGGAAGTTTATGGATGTTCGTGTGGATGTCTGTATTTGGGGGTGGGGGGTGCATGGCTTCCTCAAACCTCCTCCAAGGCAGAGCCATTCCCTCCTTGAGCTCTGGCACTTCAGCCAGGGCCGGTCAGCAAGGTGGCCCACACTCAGACGGGGCCTTTGCTCAGCTTCATAAATGAGCACGTCCGGTTGGACATGCTGTACCTTCACCCCAACAGAGTGCTGTCACTTTGGTCCTCTTCTGAGGTGAATAACAAACACCACCGAGGCACTTAATTAGTAGCTCAGCGGCTGATTAAGGGGGCAAAGGAAGAAGATTTTATTATCTTTTCCGACTCGGTCACCATTGGATCCCAAATCGAACCCGTTTTGGCCCCACCACAGATCTACGAAGATGCCGGCCACACACATCATTCTCCCCATTGGACAGAGGAGCAAAACAAAACCCAGAAAGATCAAACGCCTGAGCTGAGCTCACACAACTCAGCCAGAAGACCAAAACCCCCAGCCCTCTCTGCTGCTGCCCCACTATCACCCAGAGATGGGCAAAAGATGGGGCAATGCTTTCCTCGGGCCCGTGGGAAACACATGAGAGCTGTCCAAGGCAAACAGATGTCAAGTAACTTCCCCAGCTGGGTTTGGGACACGGGACTTTCTGACAAAGCCGAGCCTGGCACCCCACCCACCAGGCCACAGAAACAAAAATGGCCACCGGACCCTGCCCTCAGGGAGTGTGAACTCTGCTGGATTCAGCTGACCAGGAATGGTCTGGGAGCTCTTGCTGCTTCACCCCGGGACCTCCCAAGGCCAGCCCAGTCCAATGTCCCATGGCCCAAGCCAGCTTCTAAGCCGGGCCTCCGGCTCCCAATTAAGCACTTCTTCCACCGTCCAATGGGACCCATCCAATGAAGACAGCCCCACAGAGCCTCAGCGAGGCCTTGGGCAAACACAGCTCCTTTGTTCTGGGCAAACTCAGCACGCATTCACAGAAGCAAATCAACATTTTTGTCGCTGTGGATTTCTTTATTCAATTCCACAAACGTTCACTGAGCGCCTGCCACACACGGAATGCTGCGCTGTCAGGACATGGAAACGAATCAAGCGGCCCCGTCCTTCGGAGGCTGACGTTTCCCTGCAGCTCAAGTCTGCAAGGTCTATACAAGGTAACACTGAGGTCTTTCAAGAGGGAAAGAGCTCAGAAGCGGGGGAGAGGGACTCCCGGAGAAAGGAGCCCACACCTAGCCAAGGAGGCTCCTTGGCAGAAGCTCATCCCAGACTTGGAAGCCCATCTTACAAAAGCGTGGAAGCTAGAGATGAGGAAAGTCACTGAGAACAGCATCTGGGAGACTGGTTCGATTTGTATGAAATGCACGTTAAGGAGAGTGACAGGAAGTAAAATCAGAAAGGTGGGAGGAACTTCCATATAGAAGGTTTTAAATGCCAGGCTGAGGATTTGTACTTTTTTTTTTTTTTCTAAAGGCACGAGGGAGCCAATGAAGATTTCTGAGCAAGTGAGTTACTTGTTCAGATCAATGTTTTCTATTATCCACTTGGCAGCTACATGGATGATAGATTGGAGGTGTGGAAGAAATCAGAAAGAGGGGCAGTAGTCCAGGTGAGAGATGACAGTGCCTAAAGGAAGGGGAAGGTTGTATGAGGAGAGAGACAAGGATGGAGGTGAGAGATCCGGAGCATTAGAATCAAGATCCGGCAGCTGACTGAGGAAGTGGAGCAAATCAGTGTGGGTGAATCTGCCGGGTCCCAATCAGCTGGGAATCAGTGATCCAAGGTAGCTTGCAAGTCCCAGCAAAGAAGGGCATCCTCCCTGGCCTCAGGAAGCTGCCACTTTACGGCAGGAAATGGGAAACTGAATGGATGCAGAATGGCTCAAAAATTATAGTCTATGGAGGTTATAGAATATTGTTTTGTAAGAAACAACCAGCACGGGGGTTTCAGACAGGCCTGAGAGACTTACATGAACTGACGTGAAATGAAATGAGCAGAAGCAGGAGATCATTGTACACGGCAACAAGACTATAGGATGATCAATTCTGATGGACGTGGCTCTCTTCAACAATGAGGTGATTCAGACCACTTCCAATGAGCTTGTGATGAAGAGAGCCATCTACACCCAGAGAGAAGATTATGGGAACTGAGTATGGACCACAACATAGTATTTTCACTCTTTTTGTTGCTTTTTGCATTTTGTTTTCTTTCTGATTTTTTTCCTATTTGATCTGACTTTTCTTGTGCAGCAAGAGAATTGGGGAAATACAGATAGAAGAATTGTACATGTTGAACATACATTGGATAACTTCCTGTAAAGGGAAGGGGTGGGGAAAGGGGGAGAAGTTTGGAGCACAAGGTTTGGCAAGGGTGAATGTGGGAAATTATCCATGCTTATGTCTGAAAATAAAAAGCTTTAATAAAAAAAAGAAGAAGCTGTACTTTAGAGGTACAAGAGACACAAAGAAGCCAAATAAGACTCTGTGCAAGAGGCCGGAGCAGCAAGGGAGGCAGGCAGACAGGCACTGTGCTAAGTGCTGGGGCTCTAAAGAGAACCAAAAGCCAGTCCCAGCCTTTGAGGAGCTCTTGCTCTAATGGGGGAAGCAGCATGCAAACAGATATACAAACTATAAATGGGAAATCACTACCAGTGGGAAGGCGTGAGGATGGAGGAATGGAGGAAGGCTTCCTGCTGAAGGGGGATTTCAGGCAAAATATGGCACAAGGTCGCTGCCATGGTTAGTCACTCAGGGCCGGCCCAGACAGTGAGGGCTAGGAGGGGGGAGAGGGAGACACAAAGTGGGGGGCAGGAACCGGGTGATCAGAGCAAGCTTCATGGAACAGGGAGCAGGATACAAGGGAAAGAAGCCTGGCCCGAGTAACTAGGCCCGAGTAACTAGGCCCGAGCACAGAATGCCATGTTTAAAGCAGTCAAAGAGGGGGCCGGGCAGGCGGAGGCAGAGGGGGCCAGGCTAAGAGCTACCAGAGGCAGGGAAGCAGCTAGAAGGGGAGAGTGGCCCAGAAGAAACAGGGTGAGTGGGCCAGCAGCAAGAGCATGAGAAGGTCCAGTAAGGACCAGCTCTCTCTCTGAACTGCTGCTTTCTCCCGGCCAAGGTACATTATTCAGTGCTCTCCAGTGGCACCTACTGGCCTATGCTTTGAGATGACAAGGGCTTAGCCCCAAACCAGCCACTTCTGGATCACACCCATCCTTCCTCCTTTTTCTGGCAGCGAGCGCCTTAAGACTCACTTCAAGCTGGGCTTGTGCCTTGTTTTATTATTATTATTAAATCTTTTTATTTGAAAACATATGCAGAGATAATTTTCAGCATCCATCTTTGCAAAACTCCATGCTCCAAATTTCTCCCCCTTCTTCCCCTTTCCCTTAAGTAGCAAGTGATCCAAGAGGTGAAACATGTGCCATCATTCTAAACATACATTCATCGCACTGCACAAGAAAAATCAGATCAAAAAGGGAAAAAGGAGAAAGAAAAATGCGAACAAACAACAGCAGAAAGAGTGAAAAAGCTCTGTTGTGATCCACACTCAGTTCCCACAGGCCTCTCTCTGGGGGCAGATGGCTCTCTCCACCACAAGATCATTGGAAGTGACCCCAATCATCTCATTGTTGAAGAGAGCCACGTCCACCAGAATTGATCATCACCTAATCTTGTTGTTGCTGTGAACAATGATCTCCTGGTCCTGCTCATTTCCCTCAGCATCAGTTCCTGTAAGTCTCTCCAGGCCTCTCTGAAATCCTCCTGCTGGTCATTTTTTATAGAACAATAATATTCCATAACATTCATGTACCACAACTTATTCAGCCACTGATGGGCAGCCACTCAATTTCCAGTTCCTTGCCATTGGAAGGCAAAGGGCTGACACAATTTTGCACTTGTGGGTCCTTTCCCCTCCTTTAGGATCTCTCTGGGACACAGACCCAGTAATGGTGCTTCTGGGTCAAAGGGTGTACAGTTTGACATGGGCTCATACCTTGTTGCTCCAGCTCTTCTCCCTTGCCTGGAACATCTAGAGGAGCCAGCAGCCCCCCTTCTTAAATGCCCCAAGCCTGACTGGATCTGCCAAATAGACTGGGGGAGCTATCAGGGGCCTCAGTGGCCATCTTGTCTGATGCCTGCCCGGAAGGAACTTCCCGGAGCCTCATCCCCCCTATGGAGAGAGGCCAGAAGAAAGCCAAGAAATGGAGACCCCCTGGGAGGCCGAGCCAAAAGTTGCCAGCAAAGGATCCGATTCAGGGCTGGGAGGAACCTTGTTCCCACTGCCCCCAGCTCACACTGTCCCGGGTAAAAACGCAGTCCAGGAGAAGATGAATTTCGCAAAGCTGCACGCCTAGTCAGGGGAAGGCCGGGATTGGAGACGAATGAGAGGACACAGTTCCTGACACTGGCACCTCCTCCAAACTCAGGAACTCATTCTTGACCTCCCTACTTTCCTGGAGATCCCATTGACAAGTCAAGTGAGGAAGAGAGGATCCCTTGTGTAGATCCTTCCCCCAGCAGCCCCCTAGCTGGGAGATTCTTTTCTCATAGCACGGGCCTTGTTCCAAGCAGTTCCCATGACCCCTCAGTCCCACTGCACTGGGACCTTTGGCTGGAATCCTAATTCCATTGTCCCTCTGTGAGTTACAGAATACTCTGAGCCTCAGTTTCCTCAGCTGAAAATGGGAATAAACAAACCTGCAGAGGGGGTGGGTAGGGCCCTCCTACAAGAGAACTGATGTGATGGGACCATGTGAATGTACTCTCAAGGAGAAAGACAGCCCATCTCCTCCCTCTTCAACTTGTCTGCGTGGTCTTTGGCGCAGCCTTCCTATTGACTTGTGTTTTTCCTAATGTGTCTGCCCAGAGGGCAGGAGCACAGGGTGGGGAGGGAGTCAGGAACCACCCTTTCCCTTATCTGCGGCCACAAAATCTAAGTTCCTTGAACTCAGGGACCGTTTTGTCTCTGAATCTGGCCCGGCATGGGCACAGTGAGCTTTCTCTGCAGCTCTCCTGCCCCCAGGGGTACAAAGCCAGATCTCACAACAAGGCCTCAATCCCCTAGGCCCTGTCCCAAAGAGCAGACCCTGCACTTTCCGGGCTTCCTCTTCCCAGTCCCCACCTTTTGGCAGCCCCCACAGAAAGAGAGCTCAATAACTACAAGGCCCATCCCGCCCCTGATCCCCATATCACTGAATCGTAGAACAAATATACTATGAAATGGACCTTCCTTTGTGGTTCAGAGAAACTGTAGGTTCTCAGTCTGTTGTTACCAGGCCCGTGAGTTAAACAAAACCCCAATGGAGCCAGCAAGCAAAGGGTACAGCCCAGCTCCAGTAAGCTGGGGACCAATGACAGGCTGGAGGGGGCAGATGACTCACCATTGACTTGAGGATGAGGAAGTGAGGAGTGCAGAAAAGCCAGCAGGACCCGGCCAGGTGTGAAAGGTTTAATTGGACTCCAGGGCGTCAGGCGGCCCAGGCCCGCAAGTGAACAAGGAGCTGACAGAACCCTAAAGATTGAATCCAGTGGGAGGTAATAGAGTTTGAAAGGGGACAAGAGGGCCCAGCCCTGGGCCCTTCCAGAGGAAGCTGAGCAGGATGGCACATGAGAGGGGAGCTTGGGCGGAGGCGGGGCTCTTGGCCAGGTCAGCCATCTTTGTCTGCAGAGAAAACATCCCCCCTCCATTACCGGGCTGTTCCAGACTCTGGAACCGCCATTATCTGTTTTCTCCCATTGCCGGGAAATTTAGCTTTGGGGGCCCCTTCCGGCTCGAGCCAGCCTTAATAACCTAACAGCCTCTCCCCTTTCCCTGAAACCTCTACGCAGCTGCCAAAATCATCTTCCCAGTGCAGAGCTCCATGGCTCCCCAGGGCCTTTCCTAAAGTTCCCCATAATCCTTCTGTGCCCCACCTGTCCAGACCTCTTTCAGATGACTATGTTTTGCAAACCCTCCACACCAGGCACCCAGCCCTCTCTCCCACCTCCATGTGTTTGCCTTTGCCCAAGCGTCACCTCCAAGAATCACTGTCCAATTTCTCAGCTTAGCAAAGGTGCCCTGGCCTGGCCCCTATGACCCTCACCCTCACCAGGTGTCTGTGCTCTCTCCCTCCTCGGGTCCCCTCTGAGGAGGAGGAACACAAGCTCTCTGAAGGAGGGGGCTGTTTTGCTTTGGTCTCTGTTTTCCTGGCTCTAACATAGTACTTGCCATGGGTGCTTATTAAAGGTTTGCTGGATATATTTTAATTCCCCAATTTCCACCAGTTTTTCCAAAAGCACGGGTCTGAGTCCAATCAGGTCACTCCCTACTCAACAGACCCCAGTGGCTCCCTATTGGCTCCGGGGTCCAATATAAGATTTCCCCCTTGGCGTTCAATGTCCTTCCTGGACCACTCCCTCCTCCCTTCCCAGTCTTCTCACCTCTCACTCCCCACCAGTGGGTCCGGCCTCTTGGCTGGTCTACCCACAATCCCCTTCATCTCTTCTTGGTTCTGGGCCTTCTCCCTGGCCATCCCCCAGGCCTGGAACACTGTCCCTCCTCTGCTCTACCTACTGACCTCCCCAGCTTCCTTAAATCCCAACTCAGATCCCCTAGATTCTTCCCAGTCTTCCCTAATTCTTCATCCTTCTCTTAATATTTCCTATTTATCCAGCTGGAAAAATCACTGCACAGATTTGTCTCTCCTATGACACTGTAAACCCCTTAAGATGAGGAACCATCTTCTGCCTCTTTCTGGATCCTCTGCACTTAGCCCAGGGCCTGACACATAGTAGGCACTTAATAAATGCTTCTTGACTGACTGGTTAAAACTCGCTTTCTATCAAGAGGAAAAAGGAGGCTCTACAAAGCAGGGACCTAGGGAATTGGGGTGGGGGGACTGGAGCCTCCACAAAAGTTTTGTCACTTATCAAAATCTGATCTCCCGATCTCCAACCTCTACCATTCAGTTCACCCTGATGCCATGAGCTTTTATTAAGCATCAACTGTATACCACACTTCTACTTTGTTCATTTCAATCCCATTCTTCCTTAGTATCGATACTTGTTGTGGGCCAGAACTCTGAAACAAGAACATTACATTTTGGCATCCGAATGTGGGACTAAGAATCCACATCTGTGATCAGAAATTAGGGTGAGTACAGAAACAGACAAGAAGGAAACTTTGTTAAGGGCTAACTAGTGCTTCAGCTGAAATGGGACAAATGTTTAGAAAGGAGCCTTCTTTTCCACTTCAAGGAAAATGTGTAGAGAGCATTGTTAGTTAGACTTATGAAAAACCAAGGTTTGATTGTAACTTGGATGCAGATCATTGAACTTTTAGAAACAGTACAATACATCTCCTTGGTTCTCAAAGGAAAAAGAATTAAATCCAGAAGAATGGAAATTAGTAGGAGGGCAATTATGTGAATATTATAATGATAATAGACCTGACTCGATTTCTAAAAAAACTTTTTTATACATATAACTTAATACAATTGGCTTAAAGGAATTATAGAATAAGGGAAAAGAAGAAAATGTAGGAGGAGGAGGAAACTGACAAATGAGGTGAAAAGGATGAAGAATTAGACAAGAATGGAATTAAGTATGAAGCTGATGAAATTAAGGAGTGTGGTGCTTCACAGCAGGCGCCATTAGGGCATTCCCCAACCCCTGAGCTACCCACCTCCATTAACCCTTCATGGGTGGAGGGAGGAGGAGAAGGGGGAGAGGCAGTGACACCATCAGCACCATCCATTCATGAGCTCTGTCCACCCCCTATGGCAAGATTACAAAAAGCACTAGTTAAAGCTAAAAAAGAAGGACAGGATATATCTGATTTAAAAATAAATGCATACCCTGTCATTGAAGAATTTGATTTTTTGGGTCAACAAAGGAGAAGATACACTCCTTTTGATCTGGAAACTATTAAAGACTTGAAAAAGGGTTGCACTCATTATGGGGCTACATCTTCTTATGTTAAAATGTTACTAGAGAATTTGGCTTATCAAATCCTAATCCCGAGTGATTGGAGATCCATAGCAAGGACATGCTTAACAAAACTTGCGGTGGCTTTTGGAGTATAGTGAACTATGCAGGATGCAAGCCCAATGCAATAAGCAAACTGGAATTACATACAAATCACCTTTGACCAACTAGCAGGTAAAGGTCAGTGTTCAGACTCTTTAGCACAGATTAATTACCCCATAGCAGCCTATGAGCAAATTGCTGCTGCTGCTATAAAAGCATGGGGTTCCTTCCCAGGAAAAGGCAGAGGGGAAGCCTTCACAAGAATAGAGCTGATTTTGTGGGATATCTGCAGACAACCGTCACAAGAACCATTGGAGAAAATGCAGCTACAGGAATTATGATAAGACAACTTGCTAGAGAAAATGCTAATGAGGTTTGCAGAAGAATTATACCAGGACTACACCAGGATGCTCCTTTAGAGGAGATCATAAGACACTGTGCCACAGTGGGCACAAATGCTTATTATACCCAGATTATGATGCAGACTCCCCAAGATCCGGATATGGGAAGACAGGTCCCTGTTGGCAAGGGACTTCCAGTGAGACTCGTCGATGCTTTCAGTGTGGTAAAGTAGGGTATCTGAAAGCCTAATGTAGGCAAAGAGATGAGTGAGAGGACTTGGTGAGAGAAGACCTAAAACCCCATGTCCAAAATGCAAACGAGGTTTTCACTGGGCCTCAGAATGTAGATTGACCCGGGGAAATGAGAGATGGGGCCCAGCTCCAGGGTCCCAAACAAAAAAACAGGTCGGGCATGATGGCAGCCGAGGTTACACCCAGAGAGTCTTTAGAAGTGCAGGGCTCTGATATGTTCAATCACCAGAGAAGCAATCTAACGGCAGAAAGGGTTTATATGATCAATCAGCCGAAAAGCAATCAGATAGCGGGAAGGGATTACAATTGGGGAGAATACAGGCTTTTTTTTTTAACCCAACAGAAGAGCAGTGTCCAGTGTGAGCAGCTCCAATGTAATTACCAGGTGATGAGGAGAGATTTAGAAAGTGGTGAATGGAAGGGACCAGAGAGGTTAAGTGCTTGGGGAAGAGGGTTTGCTTGTGTCTTTACAGATGGAGAAGGAATCAGATGGGTGCCAATGAGCTGGGTGATCTTGAGGAAATCACTTTGCTCCTGGGGCCTCAGTTTCCTCCTCTGTCAAATAAAGGGGTTGCACCAGCTGCAGTTCCAAAATAATGATTCTAAGTGAACTGGGAAGACCAGAGCACGGCAAGGATGCCAGCTGTGGGGGGGCAATCTATCTCTGGCCCTTTAGGTAAAGGATGAACTTGTCCTAAAGGATGACCGTGGGCCATATGGTTTCATTCACAAAGTAGAAGACAAGGAGTATGACATACTGGAAAGAACCCTGAATGAGGACTAGGAGGTTCTGGGTTCAAATCTCACCCCTGACACTTATTCCCCGTCCCCTTGATCAATATTAATGAGGGGCCTGGAGACATTTACATGAACCGATACTGAGTAAATTGAACAGAACCAAGAGAACATTGTACACGGCAACAACAAGATTATGCGATGATCAATTCTGATGAACCTGGCCCTTTCCAGCAAAGAGGCAATTCAGGCTGATTCCAAAAGACTTGGGATGGAGAGAATCATCCCATCTAGAGAGAAGCCTAGGGGGACTGAGTGTGGATCACAGCATAGGATTTTCACCTTTGTTGTTGTTTTTTACTTGTTTTTTTTTCCTTTCTCATTTCTTTTTCTTTTTTGATCTGATTTTTCTTGAACAGCACGATAAATGTGGAAATATGCTTAAAAGAATTGTACATGTTTAACCTACGTTGGATCACTTGCTATCTAGGGGACAGGGTAGGGGAAAGGGAGGGGAAAAAATTGAAACACACGGTGAATACTGAAAACTATCTTTGTGTGTATTTTGAAAATAAAAAGCTATCACTTTATAAAAGTAATAAAATAAATATTATAGAAAATAAAAAATAAAGCAAATGGGTGATGTTGGAATTCACGGGAGAGCTGCTGAAATACACGGGAGCCACATAACAGTGGCTGCTGGAGATCCAACCCAGAATGGATCTCTTCTTGTGAGAGGATGATACAAGGAGACTGAGAGGCAGTTGTTCTCTGATCTCCCTGACTGAGAGGCTATTGCGTTGTCTGAAAGGCTCTCCAGAAAGCTGCCCAGCCCCAGGAAGGAGATAATAAAGGATTTGGACTTTACCACCGGGCTGTTCTTGTGGTGATTACTGAACTGAAAAGAAGGCTGTTCAGAGATCCCAAGAAAACCCGAACCATAGAACATTACATTTTGGCGCCCCATGTTGGGAGCCAGGTGAAGGACACCTAAAAAAAATGATCAATCTTAATGACCTAAAATAGGTTAGTGTGGGGTTTTTTAGCCCTGTTGGAGGTGAAATAAAGACCAAGGCAAGAAGAGGGTCCCTCCTTGGGGCAGACAGGGCAACGCTGGCGATGACAAAAATAAAGCCTAATTGAATGATGGCGCATTTACCAACTTTTTGGGAGCCACGACGCTGGGACTGAAAGCCAGGGCACTGCATGACCAAGTCAAAACTCCAACCAATCCCAACAGGCTGGAACAAAGACCAAATGTAATTGAAAGCGAAGCTTCTTAAACTGTGAGTCTGGACTCCATGAGGGGTCTCGTGCCTCAACGTGGAGGCCACAAAATGATGATTTATTATCAGCAGATCTTTGATTTATAGACCTATTTTCTTCACCTTTATGCTGCTGTTGAGTAAAAATTCTGGGGGGAAGGGGTCTTGAGTAGAACAAGTTTCAGAAACTCTGACCTAAAGAAAGCTAGATTGATGTACTTTCTCTTTGGGCTCAGAGGGGCAGATTTCAGCTGGATGGAAAGAGGGCCTTTTTCTAATGGAGCTGGACTGCTACAGAAGGCCATAGAGGGGAACTCTGGTCTACTAGGGACTTGGCCAAATGACCCTGCGAGTTCTCCTTCTCCATTTTCTGGGCACAACTTAACTTTTGTTCTATTCTAGATTTGTCAACTGAGTGAATCATCTTCAGCTTGGGGCAATTGACTGAGAAAATGGCTTCCCGAGTCATTAAAAAGCAAGGTGACTGAGGAGACAGCGGAGAACACAAAGCTGTCCCTACAAGGCCAAGTCAGCAGGCAGCATCCCAGAGACCTGTGACCGCTGGGCTGTGGTTCAGGGGAGAGCTGCCGCCCAGCTAGATGGAGCCAAATGGCCGAACTTTCCTAAAAGATGGAAAACAGGGGATTTTCCAAAGTGCACTTTTGGTTCTCGGCAAAATCCTAGACTACAGAAGCAAAGGGGCAGGCCGAACACTGCTCGGTGTGACCTAAAGCTACTGCTTGGCACTGATGTCCTGCAGATGCTGGGAGATCCGCCTGTGGGTCAGTGGGGTCAGGAGGGGAAAGGGCTTTGCCAACCTTGAAGGGCATCATTAGTGGTCTCTGGGGCAGGGAATTTCTGCCTTCCCCTACTGAGTTCTGTGAATACAACTGGCAAAACAACAAACAAGTCCTGCCTTCAAGGAGTTTACTCTCTACTGAGGGAAATGACTGCTGAGGCAATTGGGGTTAAGCTACTTTCCTAGGGTCACACAGCCAGGAAGTGTTAAGTGTCTGACGCCGCCATATTTGAACTCAGGTCCTCCTGACTTCAGAGCTGGTGCTCTATCCACTGCGCCACCCAGCTGCCCCTAGTATATGACTTTTTTAAAGATAAGTGAAATCTTCTCAGGCCAGGAAGTAGGAGGCCATTCCTGGCTCGTGGAATACCCTGGGTGAAGGAAGAACAAATCTGGGACTGTCTGGCTCGCAGATGAATTCCCTCTAACCAATCTAAACAAAAGGCAGTCAGAGTGGCTGGGAGGCACACTCAGCCTAGGCCCAATGGCAACTGCTTCAGATGGAGGAATGGACAGAGAGGCACTGAGGACTTCCTGGGAGGCAAGGTGAAAGACATGAGCCAATGATGGAGGGGGAGCACATGGAACAGAGGTTGCTGGGAAACACAGAGTAACAAGAGGACTCATGGCATGACCCACAAAGTAGTGAGCTTGAAATCAAGAAGGCCTGTGTTCAAAGGCTACCTCAGCCCATGGACAAATTACTCTTTCTGAGCTCAAGTACCTCCCCGGGATTTATGATCCAAGACTGAGGTAGGTTACAATCTGCAATAATGGATGGGGTTCCCAGGTCCCAGATGTACTACCGGAGGAAGAACACCATGGAGGTCCCGATATGTACCACTGAGCCTGAAGAGCCATCCAAAGAGAAAGAGCCTCTCTCTATCCTAGAAGGTGGGAAAGTGCATGGGGGAGTAGGGAAACCACTTGAACCATTCAAGTAAGAAAAGGCAGAAAATCAAGAAGTTGGGTTGGATAGAAACGGCAGCCCTGGCTAAGAGCCCTTCCCAGCAGCCCTAGTTCCAGAGGACGTTACTCTCAAGAGAAATGCGAGATGTACAGTGAGCAAATCCACCCCAAATGATCACATGGACTATCCGCTCCCGACCTGTGGCGCAGCCTTCCACGCTCCTGTCGGTCTCACCAGCCACCAGCAGACACACCAGAATTTGACCCTAATGTAACGATGTCGTTTCAGTCCTAGGAGAATGAGGGACAACCACCCCCACCCAATACTCTGAATCAAACCGGCAGACGGGAGGTATGGAGCAGAGATCTGGTGTTCAGCCCCATGAGTACTGCCTCCGGTCTAGGGCAAAATGCCACGGGGGCCTCCTTGAACCTTACCTCCTGACAATCATCTTCAGGATCCGGAAGGAGCCCTTTATGAGGATGAGGGCTTCTTGTCGGGAGCCGTAGAGTGGGGTACCATTGATGTTCACCAGCTCATCCCCGATTCTCATCTTCCGGGACAGGGCAGCCTTGCCTCCATCTTCAATCTACGATGCAAAGAACAGAACGTGGATATAAAACTTCAGGGCCTACCTCTCATTTCTTGAAAGCATCTGCTTCGGCCCTGAAAGGGAGATAGGATCTGTGTCATTAGCCCCATTTTACAAACAAGGAAACTGCGGTAATCTGCCAGCCAGGAAGTGGCTGAGCTGAGCCAGGAACTCACACCCCTCCAATAGCACTCCTGCATTTTTCCCAAACAACTTAAATGGCCCATTAGGCCACAGACAGCATTCCTTTCAGAGAAAGAGGACCCTGGAGCCTTCTTGGGCTTCCGGCAAAGCACCAAAAAGAACCCAACCAAGTGAGAGAGCTCTCCAGCCCTTTCCCGGCTTGGAGTTCCTCACCAGGGCCTAGACACCGTCCCCAGTTCAGGTGATATATTAGCCCAAATGGAGCGGACATGGGGATTGTTTCATATCTAAGCAATCCAATTACCCACATGATAGTTATCCCTGGCAAAACTTGCTCTCACTATTTCTTGACATTGTTACCTCCTCTGGCTCATTAAGCTGTCCCTTTACACAAATGAGATCTCTGTTTGTTCTAGCTTAGAGTAGGGTGAAGGAAAGATCTTTTCAATCAGAGCATCTAATTAACAAGGACGGGGGCCAAACACCAGACTCCACGGCCTGCATTTGCCCGTGTCCCCTGACGCTGCCCCCCCCCCCCCACGAGGGCCCCAGAATCTTCTTAGCCACGTCGGTGGTGACGAACAGCGTCACCTGGCACTGGGTAGCCAGAGTGGCCAGCTAAAGATCCTCTGGAGGCCCAGGATCTTCCCCGACCCCACTCTCCCCCCACCCCATCTTTTCCGACTCAGCCAGTTGCCCTGCTCTTCGTTCCTCCCCTACCCCAATTCACTTCCCGGGTTGGGAATCCTCCCAGTGGGGCTTCAGATCTATCTTACTTTTCCTGATTGGCTTATGGCCAATCAATCTCCAAGTCAATGTTCCAAGCGTATATTAATATCTACAAAATATGCAGCAGATGGCCCCTTGTCTCCAGGGGATGGGCTAGACAAACACCTTGTACGATGAGGCCCTTCCCTGACAGCTAGAGCCACAGCAAAGGTACGGCCCAGGGACTCGGGAGGAAGACGCAGTCCCACCCTTGGCTGCCATTTTGTATTCTCCTGGGACGCAATGCTCCATGTTCCCTGAGAAGAATCCTTCTGTCTGCATGGGGGAAATAAGGGATGCTTTGGGTCTCCCAATGGTCAATCTTCAACAGGATTTCCCAACTGCATTTTAAAATTTCTGAATTTCAAAAACCTTTCCAAATACAGAGATGTAGCAGATGACATTAAAACGAGGTGGGGGCCGATGGAAAAGATGAGAGTAGGGTAACAAGGGAACCTGATTTGTCTACAGCACTTCAAGTTTGTAACACCCTTCAGGTTTCTTATTTCATGTGATGTCCACAACAAGAGCCCCAGAAGGTCAGAAGTCTGGGTATTATTGTCAATGTTTTGTAGTTGAGAAAGCAAAGGGACTACGTACCCAGAGAAAGGATTCTGGGAACTGAGTAGGGATCACAACGTAGCATTCTCACTCTGTGTTGGTGTTTGCTGGCTTTTTGTTTTCTTTCTCATTTTTTTCCCTTTTTGATTCGATTTTTCTTGTGCAACAAGATTACTGTTTAAACATGTATACATATACTGGATTTAACATCTATTCTAACATGTTTGACATATATTGGGGGGCAGCTAGGTGGTGCAGTAGATAGGAGCACCAGCCCTGAAGTCAGGAGGACCTGAGTTCAAATCTGATCTCAGACACTTAATACTTCCTAGCTGCGTGACTGTAGGCAAGTCACTTAACCCCAATTGTCTCAAAAAAAAACAAATAACAACAACAATAAAAAACAAATAAAAAGAAAAACCCCCAAAACCCATATATTGGATTACTTGCTATGTAGGGGAGGGAACGCAAGTTTTGCAAGGATTAATGTAGAAAAATTATCCATGCATATTTTTTGAAAATTAAAAAGCTTTAATTAAAAAAAGAGAGAGAGAGAGAAAGCAAAGGGAGAGTGAAATGAAGAGACTTTGCCCACAGTGGGATCTAAACAGAGACTTCCTAGTGATTCCAAGTCCAATATTCCACGTGTTCCCCTTAGAACAGCCCTCTGTCTGCCATATGAATTCTGGGAGGGAAGATCTGAGGTTCCTCAGCAAAACAGGTCCATGTAGAAGTTTATGATGACAGTCCTTTGGAAAAGAAGAGCTCCCCTCACAGTAGCCATAATGCTGTCTGTTCAGACCAGGCCTTTGGTGAGGGCTGGGGGGGAGGGGAAGAACGGGACAGGAAGACAGGTAGATGGTCAGATCATCTGGTGGACCATGTGACAGCGGCGTCTGACACAACAAGGGCTAAGATTCTATCTGCCTAAGTGTCCATACTGCTCTGGCCCAGTCGTGACCCAGAAACTCAAAGGCAGCTAAGTTGGCTCACCTAAGACTGGTTTGTCATGTGTACCAATGTATAAAACAGCACAGCCCTTAACAGCCTCAGGCCACCCTCAACTGCTTGGTCTGGAGCTTGCGTCACAGTTTTATGAGCAACTCCAGCATTCAAAATCAGACCAAGGGGAGCAAAAGTACACGTCTTCTATGGCTCAACCAACTCACTGGTCAAATGAGAGGTGGGAGTATCTGAGAGCCAGAACTACTTTTCCACAACCACTGGCAGTCTGCTTACCTCCCAAGTGTGTCCGGCAGAGCCCTGAGGTGAACGCAAAACCTCCGCTTGCCATAATGGAAAAAAGGCCCACTTCTCCCAAAGACTTACGGCAACTCAAAGGTCTTTGGACAACTTTCTGAAGAGAGCTAGGGCCCCTGAACTCTTTCCCCCAAAGCCCCTCCAAATTCTGGCCAAATGACTGTGCAGTGAATGATAGGTTAACAATTCTAGTCGACATATTGGTTTTTAGCAGAATTTAGGACCCAAGTGAGCTCGTGCGCTTTAGAGTCCACGGGAGCCCCTCCCAGAGTCACTGTAGGCAGGACCTCTAAAGCCATAGGACGAGGCACAGAATTTTACTCTTTTCCATCATTTACGCTCCTTTTAGCTCTCCTTTTATGACACGCTATTGGTCCCAGGGCTAAGTGCTTGTCCAGGAAAGCATTCTCCCTCATTTCTAACACTATTCTACCATCCCCAACCACGATCACAGAGCTCACACAGGAGTGGGCAACCAGCCAGAAGTCCTCCACCACAGCGATTGTGGACTCTGCACACTGGGCATCCCAAGTCAACATCCTTTCAGCCTTCTTGCCTTTATTACGAATGGTGAGAATGAAAGAATGGCTCACCTGGATCAGGTCCAGGGGTCTTGCACCTCCAAAGCTGACTCTCAAACCCTGAGAAATTTTGTGGCGGTGCTCACTGAACCCCCCGTATCAGCCTTCAAAGTCAGAGGACGGGAGCTATGGAGGAAAGCACCCTTAATTTGGAATCGGGGACCTCAGTTCCCAAAATCATAGGATAGGAGTTGGGAGGGACCTGCTCAGTCTAGCGAACTCACACCACTGATCTCCACTGCTTAGTGCCTAATAAGTGTATGATAAAGGCCTGTGAATGAATTGCTGATGACAGGTCACATTTCAGAGGCTCGTTCTTGCAGTGCAAAGGGGCTCGCCAGCTGTATAAGCCTTCTTTGCCATCTTAGCCCTCAGCCACCTGGTATGGTAGACAGAATGAAATTAATTCACTCAGTGCTTCGGCAAGAGGCGGAGAGAGTGTCACGCCCGGAGTCAGGAAGGCTCGACTTCAAGCTTTGGCCCCTGACACTTTGGAGCTGTGTGATCCTGGGCAAGGGCCTCAGTTTCCTCAGCTGTAAAGTGTGGATCATAATAGCACCTAGCAGCCATTCTTACAAGGATCAAATGAAACAATATTTGTAAAAAGTGCTCGGCACTCAACGTGTCGGAGGTGCTCTATAAATGCTCATCCCCTTCCCTTCCCTTAAGTGATCTCAAGCAAATTATTTCTCTCTTCTAGGTCCCAGATGCTCCATTTATCAAATGATGAGTTTGAATGAGGTGATCTCAAAGCAAGTGAAGGTTTTTAAAAAGATGCAGTCAGAGGTGGTTAGTTAGGGAGACTCCATCTCTGCTGGTCAGTGGGATCGGTTTGAGCAGTTGCCCTGGCCCATGGAGCTGATGGATCCCTGGGCACTGGCTGGCCTACTCGGAAATGTCAACGACTTCACCAACGCCCGTTCCCGAAGAAGCTTACCTTCGGCATCCTTGCCCACGATGGCGGCAGTATCTGCCACGTTCAGCTCTAGAAACTGGGTGATACGGGCCAACCTGGGGAATCCTGGAAAGGCGGTGATCTGAAGGTTGCGGCTGGTTCCCATAGTTTCCTTGGGGGCGGGCAGCCCTGCCAGCTAGCTAGCATTTCCCATATTGGGTGGAGATTAGAGCCAGGCTAATGTGAGCGAGCGGCAAAAGTAACGAGCCAATATGTTCATTAGGGCTTGTGCTACCCTGACTGGCAATTTACTTCAACGAACATTCATTAACCACCTTGTCCAGAACACCTTCTGTGTGGGGGGCAACTTGAGACATCTCTCTCATACCTCTCAAAACCCTCGTTCTAACCAAATCCATCGGCGTCTGTCGATCGATGATCACATGACTCAATCTCCACACAGCCTCCATTTCTATACAGTACGATTCCAGGCCCAGTGTTTGCTCAGATGTGTGGACAACCATGAGCCAGTCACTTCAGAGAGCTTTAGTGACAGCAACACAGAAGGATCCTTCACGGTGGAACAGACGCTTCCATTCAGGAAGTCACTCACTGATCTTCCCTGCTCTGGATGACAGTTGGCCTTTATCAACTTGGACCGGTTTTGAAGGGGAAAGGACAAGATGAGCTTGAGTCAGCCATCTGATCTTCCAGGAAGAGCCTGACCTGTTCTCACCTACACTGGGAATAGCGCCTTCCAAAGTTGTTCTGACTGAATGGGTGTTTAGAGCTTGGCTGGACTGATACCTTCCTTTTACAAAAGAGCAAACTGAGGTCCGGAGAGGCTGAGGGACTTCTCTAAAGTCACACAGTTAGGTAAAGGCAGAAAGGGGCGTTGAACAAACCTTCCTCCAGAATCTCTAACTCCCAGGGTACTTCTGGGATATCGCCTTCCAAAAATGGGCCCAAGTCAAAGACTAAAGAAGACCACAGGGATTGAGGAATGCCTGCTGAGGGAGATGTGATATGCACATGTACAGAACTGTACAAAAGTCGGGGGTGCCGGACATGACTGGGCTGGCAGGTGAGCCGGATGCGGCAGGGGTGCTGGATGTGACCAGGCCAGCAGGTGAGCTAGATGTGATGGAATAGTGACTCCCAGATGCCCAGTGGGCATTCATGCAATGTCAGAGGATCTAGAAGAAGGTCGGGAAGAGAAGAATTGAGGGGTGCCATCAGCAAGAATGGCCCAAGAGAAGATTTGGATGGACGGCCCACATCCAAGAGCTCCCAGAGTGAGATGTGGTCATATATGTTTTTACGTCTCTCTCCAACTCGAGTGCTACAGATAAGTGACTCGAGTGCTACAGATAAGTGCTACAGATAAGTGGGTCCCCCAGACCCACTCCAGTAGATCAGCTTTGAAAATTCAGGCTGGTGCATTTCCCCCGTTGCCCACTCTGGTTGTTCTCTCCTATGAGGATGCTGGTCCCACGGGCATCAAAGGTCATTTCCAGCTCTAGACCAGAAGCACTGGGAGAAGCTTACAAAAGAGGGAGGTCTGAGCAAACCTTGGTGCCAACCGAAGGAGACAGCATCTTTACTCGGCCCTAAAGGGTGTGGGAGAGGACGTCAAGAGGCAGAGGAGGATTGAGGGTTAGATGTGAGGCACAACTTGAGCAGAGACTTGGAGGTAGGAAATGATGGGTGAATGAGCACTAAGTTCACAGCTGTTATGTGTCCAGAACCATGCTAAGCACTGAGAGTACAAAGAAAGGTGAAATCATAACCCCGGCCCCAAGGAACTGCTGTTCCAGTATAGAAGACAATGGAGAAATAAGGAGGTAAGTTTGGGGCACAAAGAGACTCGGGAGCCTTGGAGGGAGAGGCTTTGGCAAGGTGAATTCTAGGATGAGCAGAGGTTGGGGTGGGGCTGGCTCAGTGTGAACTAAGTTTGGAAAGGTACGACTAGGCCAAAGTGGGCCCGGGGGCTTTAAATGCCAGGCAAAGGCGTTTACATTTTACTGTGGTGCTGGAGGATATTGGAAGGTCTTTTGTGGGAGAGTGGCGGCAGCCGATGACACATAAAGAAGATAAACGGTTGAGCTCACGTGGCTGGGAGAACGACCATGGCACAGGAGGCAGACTCACAGGGGTGCTGCAGTGCAGTGGTCTTTCTGAGGGCACGTCTGGCCCCAGAAGCTAGTCCCTGTAGTCGAGACGGCATTCTCACAGACTATTCCAAAGGCTGATGGGAGAGAGCAATGGTCTCTTCCACACTGTCCCAAGTGCTAACTGTAAGGCTGGCCGACTACTGGTCCTGTGACCTGGATGGTCTAATAAAATCAGAGTGAGTTCAAGCCATCCTGAGCTGATTCTGCCCATGTTCCCCTACCCCCAACTCCAACTGCTTTTCCTGTTCCCCCTACTCTTCAGAGTTCATCACTGGCCATCTCCAAATAGATGTTGAGAGAATGGAGTCGCCACAATCTTGCAGTAGAAAGCAGAAAGCAAGGTGGCGCCCTGCCCGTTCATGGCAGCTTTGGGTTCAGAAAGCCATCCCAATCGTGCTAATAGTCACGCTAAAAGCCTGCTCATCACCACTTTGGACAGTAAGGAACAAGGGGGTCTGGCACTGTTCTGAGGAGGGCATCGCTGCCCCCATAGCATCCCTCTAGGGAACAAACAATTCCCTTCCAGGCCCTTGGGATCCATGGGGCAACTCTGCTTTCTGCAACTCAAAGGAATGAGCCATCTGGCAGCAGCCAAAGGGGCCATGGGAGGAAGGAGCAAGGAGGACCCCCATCATGGTTAGTTACCACTGTCCGAAAGGCCTCAGTGGCTAATCCTGTACAAGTGTCAGTGATCCCTTTGTGGGAGGCAACCCCAGGGGAGCCTCAGGCTTCATTTCAGGAGGCCTTTCAGGGCACCCAATAGTGGCTGGCTCAGCCAATAATGATTGTCACAGACATCCATCAGTGGCCCCCCCCCACCTCCTAGATGCCCAGAAGAACCCAAAGGGAGAAGAGGCAGACTTCTAGTTCTCCAGAAAGTTCCCTGATATTTGGGGGGGTTGGTCCACAGCCCCTCCCTCCCTGCTCGCTCCTCTTTCTCCCCATATTCCACAGCTTCCAAAATGGCAGGATGCCACTGGTGGGGTTGGGGGCAGGGCAGCTGTTCAATTCTCATCCAATCTGCTCCCTGGGGCCAATCCCTTTCCCTCTCTCGCTCCCTATCTTCCGTTCCATAAAATGAGGAGGCCGGACCAGCCCCATCATCCCATGTTTCCGTAACCCTTGATGTGAGTTGACAAGTGCCCCACCAGAACCAGCCAGCAAGCCAGACTCCACGTGTGGATGGGGGCGGGAGTGGGCCAGGCTCCTTCAGGGGATCCCTCTGTCTTAAAAGGCAAGGAAGGACAAAGAAGTCAGTTCGGCCTTCTTGGCAAACCTTTCCCGGTGACAGAAATGTTTACCGCTTCCCGAGTCAGCGGAACGTTCCAGACTTGGAAACGGAGCAGATGGCACACCTTTGTAGCGCCAGGCCGGGCTCCCCCCGGGACGGTGCAGAAATGACTCTCTCCTCCTCTGTCTCTCATTAACATGCCTTAAATAATCTACAACTCAGCTGGCTCTGCACATCGTAAACCATGAAAACGCTCGCAGACCCGGGAGGCTGGAGGTCGGGGATTTGTTTCCTTAATTTATTGGGGGAGGGGAAGCTCCCACCTCTACCCCTGCCCCAACCTCCCCCCATTTCTGCTTTAACTAAGAATTTTTCTGACCAACATGCAGCTGAAGTGGAGGAAGCGGGGAGGCCTGACTTTGGGGGAGGTGGGCATTGGGCTGGGCCAGATGGCGGGAGTCTCACTCTGAAGTCTAACCATCATGCTTAGCCAGAGCACCCAACCTCTTCTGCTGGTTGGAGGGCTTGTGTGTGTTGTGGGGAGGGGGTCCCCCCCAGCTTTTCTAATGGGCTTTCTAAAGCAGGGAAGATTCATAATTAAAGAGAATGATATTTGGGGCTGAAGTTATCCTAAGTGTCCTCGGAGACCGGCTTCCTTGCAGGGACCAGGAGCCGAACATCCTGAAAACAGTGGGCTCCAAATAAAGGGGGACACTTAATTGAGAGCTCTCTCATCCATAGCTGCCCCACCCCTTGGCCTCCATCACGAGGCTCCCCCAGCCCCAGCCCAGGAACTGAGACTAAGATGCCTGGTGGCTGCTGCCACAAAGAGCCATTCATGGGCCGACAGCCCCCCCCACCCCCAATTTGGAGGCAGCTGGGAGCCACAAGCAGGAGGGGCTGAGGGGGGTGGGCGCCTGGCTTTGCCATTACTTATTACCTGAGGGACCTTGTGCAAGGCACTTTCTCTCCCCACCCCACCCCCGGCCTTTGGTCTCTTCGTGGCCTGTGAGGCCTGTTCCCCATCTGTGCTCCTCTGACCCTGTGAACCAAACAGCACTCACTGGCCAACCCCAGCCGGCGGTGCTGCTTGGGCAGGGGGCGACAGGGAGCGCTTTGGCAAAAACGGAGCTCTTTGACGCTCCTCAGGAAGACAAAGCCACCAGAGCGCAGCTCCTGGCCCTCCTCCTCGGGGCCTTCCATTGCTGACCAGTTGGGGCCCTTGTGGACACCCCAGAAATCTGGGGCCTCC
Source organism: Antechinus flavipes (assembly GCF_016432865.1). Lineage (NCBI taxonomy): Eukaryota > Metazoa > Chordata > Mammalia > Dasyuromorphia > Dasyuridae > Antechinus > Antechinus flavipes. The sequence goes on from NC_067404.1 coordinate 81,865,509, forward strand.
TCCCTGAGCACATGACCTTGTCCTTGCCCATGCCACAAGAAAGATGCTCCCTGGAGCAGACCTGTAAGCTGGGCCTCTGGGAGCCACAGCTTGTGGCTGCTCAGCATGGGGGGGGGGGGTGCTCAGGTGCCAATTTCCTACCTCTCATCAAGATGTGAAAGACAACAGTTCTGGTCCAGATCCCACAGGACCCAAATTCCTCCATGTGCCAACTTCTCCATCCCTTCCCTTCTCTCCCTCTTCAAGTCGCCTGCCATCCACTCCCCACTCAAATATTCAGCAGCCAGCTTTAGCCCTCCGTGCCTTGGGAAGCTTTGGGAAGGCATATATTCAGATGGTGCCTCCCCTGGCCCCCCCTCCAGTCCAGACCCCAAAGGTCCCAGCACTCCCAGTATCTGGGAATTCAGGGCGCCTTCTACTCAGCCTTCCTGCACACTGTCTCACAAGGGGGCCTTTCATGCCCCCAACCTGCAGCGCCAGAAGGGCCGAGCCAGAGGGTGGGGCCCAAAGTGGCCCATCAGGGAGTTGGGGAGTCAGCTGACCGTTTCCCTTCCACCCCCAACTCTCTCTCACACACATCCATACACACAGAGGTGCGCATGCTCTCTCACATACATTCACACTTACACACTCACACTCACATGCTCACACTCACATACATGGGGCCTCCAAGGCCAGCACTAAGATGCCTCAGTTAAGGCCCAATCCCCTCCTCTCCCCGCTTCCCCCGGAGCCTTGAGTGACGCACTGGACCACACACCCCCAGTACTAATGGGCAGGAGGCAGCAGTACCGTATTGTCAGGTCTCATGCCGATTACCCGTGGCTCTTCAGAAAGAGGAAATGACAGTGAGTGAAATGGCTCTTTGGCACCCTGCCTTGGCGCCTGCCCAAGGTACCCTGTGCCCACTCCCCCGAGCTCCGCTGACGTCTGTCTATGATCCCAGCTTTTCCTCTCACTGACAGTCATGATGCCAAGAGCCTGGCATCCGAATCCTGGAGGGAGCCGTCCCTGCTGCTTTCCTCGGGTGGGCAAAGAGCCTGGCAGCGTGGCAGGAATGTTAGGAACGGAGGCCCCACCATAGGGAGGCTGATAGAGCAAAGCAGTGGCTGGCAGGGGGGTCTGCTAACCAAGAGAAGCCCACAAACTGAGCCAGTGACCCCAGGCTCAGGATTCTAGTCCAGGTGCTCCGCAATTCCACCAAATAGCAAACGGCTTGGAAACAGCCCTGGTGAAGAGACTGGCATGTAGCCAACCGGGCGAGGGCCTGGGGGCACAAGACAAGGCTGAAGAAGCCCAATCGCCGGCCCTGCAGGGTGGGGATAATGTTGGCTAAGCTCACAGCCATTACCTCAGTGGAGCCCGATAACCTCACCGTGGGGGAGCAGGCCCAAACATTATTATCTCCATTAGATAGATGAGAAAAGTGAGCTGGCTCCATGGATGGCCCTGCTGGAAGCCCCGTCTCTCTGGCCCCATTCCCCCTTCTCCTGGATCCCATAGGGCTGAGTTTCCTCCTCAGAGCGGGCCTGGCAAACGCTCCTAACTCTGCTTACCGTGGGCCCCCGAGACCTGCCCCAGCCCCGGCCCCGGGCCTCCAATGCCACACCTGTCGAACTCTGTGCCAGCCGCCAGCCCTTCTGCCAGGGGCCATCCCCTCAGCCAGGCCTCGGCCACTCGGGGCTGCTTTCTGGGACCCGAGTTCAACCCTCAGCCCGAATCTGGGCACACAAAGCTCAGCTGCAGTTCCGGCTGCCCCAGGGCCAACCAGAGTGGCTGGACCCACAGACACTCCCTTCCCCGGGCTTAAACACCCACAACTCATCTCAGAGGAGCCAGGGGATGAAATGCCTTCCAATACGATCCATTCCAAGTCCCTCACTCACCCATGTCCCTCAAAAACCATTCCTCCCGTACACCCAGCACACCAAGATTCCCGGTAAGAACGCTCCATGCCAGGCAGACACTGCCCACTGGAGCTCCCAGACGCACACAGCACTCCCCTTCCAGCTGCCAAAGGGGCCGCTTGCAGACCAGTTACCAGCTATAGCGGGGCTTGGGCAGAGCACAAAGCACTGAGAGAAGGCTCTTGGGAAGATGCTTTCACTGGCCAATCGAGGGCTTGGTATTCCAGAAAACGGTCTGCAATTACTTTCCGAAACCAAAATGTCACGTCCTGGCTCTGGCCATTCAAGCTCCCTCAGGCTCCACCCTCCTCACGGCTGCGGCTGCCGTTCATTCCTTGTTTTCAAACAGGATCACAGTCGTCACGGGGCAATATCTTGACTTGTGCCTGAACTAGATCTAAGGGAGGCAGGGCAGCTCAACATCATCCTCACTCTTCCAGTCACTGAAATCTAGCGGCAAGACAACTGGCGATGGCCCAGGATACAATGGGTGACCCTGGGCCCCCTGACAGCCAAAGCCAACGCTGGATGATACCCATCAGCTCTTGCTTCACTCCTATACACGTGCTACAGAGCAGGACTGCAGAAAATCACAGTGGGCCCAAATTGCCTGTGCCCACTACAGATTTATTATTTAATATCAACCGGGCCCTCACTGCAGCAAGGCAATCGTCCAACTCCTCCCTAACTGATTCATGCTCTGCCTCTCCACAGCAGCTTTTCCCGACCTTTCCTCCTGAAGCCTTCCTTGGTACTCTCTCAGTTTAGGGTCTCATCTTCCACCTTCTTGAGCAAACAACAAGTATCTTGCTCTCAGCCCTCTATATCACAAGACCCTGACAACAATCCCACTCTCTTTCCTCCGTTCTCTGATAGGCAACTCTTCCCTTCACTGAGATCAATCCCTCTATATTATACCCTTGATCTCATCCCTCCCAACTTCTCCAACAGACTACTCACACCACTAACCCCACTTCCAATCCTCAATAGCTCTTCCCCACCAGCTCCTTTCCAGCTGCCCACAAACAGCCTCTATTTCCCCATCTTTAAAAATCCTTCTCCCCATCCTTCTAGCCTTTCCAGCATTCTCTACATCTCCATTTGTTTCAGCCAAAGACCATCTATATTTATTCTCTACCTGTTCTTTTCTTTTCACTCGCTTCTAAATCTGCAGTCATCTGGCTTCCTAGTGAAAGTGCTCTTGGCCACAGTTACCACTGTTCACACATCACTGTACGTGATGCGTCTATGAACACGTCCACGTGTATACGTAAACGTATGTGTTACGTGTATAGACGCTGTCTCTCTACTGAGTTCCAGGCTCACATCAGCAGCCGCTATTGGACAACTCTTTCCAACTCCTAACGTCACTCTTTCTGTCATGGACACCAGCATTCTTCCAGTTACCCAGAATCCCAAGCTCAGTGTCACCTCAGCTCCTCGCTGTTACCCCTTTTCAATAGAATGACTCTCATAAATGTTCCCATTCCCCCAATAGAGGCCTTCACTACCTCATACCTTGGACCATGGAGGTCCATGGCAATGGTCTCTCTCTACTCCTGTACATCCTCCACTCACCTACCAAGGTGATGTTCCTAAAGAATGGGTCTGACTGTGCCATCCCCCCAATAAACACTAGTAGCTCCCCATTACTTCCAAAAAACAATAACATTTGATCTGTTTGGGATTTTAAATCCTTCATACTCTGACCCCTGACCCCCATTCACAGATGTTCCCACGTTACTCCCCCAACCTCAACGCTCTCTACAATCTTCTTACTTTCCCAAACACAAAACCCTTTTCTTTCTCATCTCTGTACTTTTGCACTGGGGGTCTCCAATGCTCAGAATTTGCTACTTTCCTATATCTACTTCCTGGAATTCCTGGTTCCACTGAAAATTCTCCCATCATCCTTATGGACGAGGTGGCAACAGTCCCACCGTCTCCTGGTCTGATCTGGTCTATGCCCACGTGCAGTGATGGAGTGGGTTCTGAGTACCACGTGTCAGAATGAACAGATTAAGTGGAGCAGAACTAAGGTGAAGAGGGGTAACCAGGATGGGGAGAGGACTCAAAACCTTGTCGAGGAGAGATCAGAGTAAGGACCTGAAGAGTCTAGGAGACCTCATGGACATGCGATAGCCATCTCCAAGTATTGAAAAGGTGCTTATGGGAAAGAGAGAATATTTCTTCTGCTTGATCCCCAGAGGGCAGAACTAGGCACACTGGGGGGATGGGAAAACATTAATACTAGGAAAATACTTGCAAACAGAGCATTCCACAAATGGAATGGAGTTTCCCATCGGTGGAAGCATTTAAGCGAAGGCTGAACAAGCATTCATCACTCAGGGAGTTGAATGAGATGACCTCCAAGGTCCTTTTAGCTCGTGGACTCTGTGACAATTAGGCTCATTTCTTTCGGTCCGTGAAGACCTAGCCTGGTAAAAATGGTTCGTTCAATAGCCAGAGAGCTCTGGAAAATGATGGAGCCTGAGACTCTGAGGAGGAGATAGCTCAGACTTGACTTTTGAAATAACTTCCTTCCTCCTTAGGAATTATCCATGGTATTCCCCAGACTTCATCTTATGCTCCTTCTACTCGAGTGGGCCAAAGCATTTGTTCTCTTTGGGCCTACTCTTTGCCAGCTCTGAATCTCGCCCTCCAGGCTACAGCATCCCCGAGAGCGGCAGCTCGCCCCACCTGTTCTCTCGCTAACTTGGGAGACAGGCCCCACGCCAACAGGTACTGGATTGCAGGATGTCCTTCCCCTCCCCTGAGATGGTGCAATATCAGTCACGAGATTAACCGGTGGATGTAGGCTCACCATGCTTGAGCGATGCGATCCAGGTATACCAATGTGGTGATATTTTGCAAAGCAAAGAGATGGCATCCTGAAGATCCGGGTGCAAATCCTGTCTCTCTCACTAACTGTGTGAGGATCTCCAAACCTTAGTTTTCTCACCTGCAAAACGAGTATAATGCTGACTAAAGGACAGCCCTATCTTACAGAGTTGGTGAGAATCAGATGAGATAGACATACGTGGGCTTATCTTTGGAAACTTTAAAGTGCCATATAAATATCGGCTATTATATTATTATATAATAATCACATTATTATATTATTATAATTATATGATAATAAAACAATAAATAATATTATAATAAATAATGTATTATCATTTCTTTTAAATATTTATTAAATTTAATTAAATTAAAATAAGTTTAATTTAAATTTATGAAAGAAGTATAATAAATAATAATATAAATAAAATACTATTATAATAATATGTAATAATAACAATGCTGGTGTGGTTGTGGAAAAGCAGGCACTCATCTATATGGAAGGTATAATCTCTTGGGAAAACAAGACAGAAGCATCCTATAAAGAGTGATAAAAATAATCATATCCCTTAATCCAATAATTCTATTATTTGGAACATTCCCTAAGAAGGCTCAAAAAGGGGCAAGCTGCATAAGGATATTTACAGCAGCATTACTCATCATCCCCCAAAGCTAGAAATAACCTAAAGGTTCAACAATAGGGGAATAGCTGAACAAACTTGAATGTCTTTCAACAAATATTTATTAGACACCTGTGTTCAGAACGCGGCAGTATATCAATGTAATGGAATCATATGACACAATTAAGAATGACACATTTGATAAATATCCTGTGCTTTGGTGAAATATGGCAAGGCTCATGAAATTATGCAAATCAAAAAAAGCTGAAGCAGGACAAACTACAAGTATGTAAAAAGACAACTCAGGAGCCCAGGAAAGGACAAAGACAATAATAAGGGGGAAATGACCAGATCCTCCTCAAGGCGATCACCAACAAAACTTTTCCTCAAGCCACAATGCGTTCTCCAATGCCAAATACTTAGATAGAGACTTTACATGCTAATAAGGGAGCCATGAGCATGGGACAGAACAAATGGAGGCTGCGGAATATGAGCTGGGCCTAGAATGAACTGGAGGTTTCTTGGTGCTTTCCATTATATTCCTATCCAAAGAGCCAGCCATGGCCTAATGCTCCAGCTTCTGCTCCATGAAAAACCACCATCAGGTGGTACAGAAATTACATCATGAAAGGCAATGCCAAGATAAGGCAAGGCCTTGCCTGAGCTCTTCCTCCACCACCACCCCAATACCTTTAAATAATGACTCTCCACAAATTCTAGAATGGCAGAACCCATAAAAAGACAGAGTAAACCCATTTTTCAGCCCTGCCACACCAGGGTGAGAGTGGAGCACAGTCTAGCACAACACAAGCAGGGCCCAAGAAGCCGAGAGCAGACATCAGGGAGGCCGAATCAGTGGCAGCAGGGGTGATTTCCAGACCTCTCGGCCCACAGATAGTAAGGGAACTGGCCAACAGGGCAGAAGGAGATTTACAGGGGTCCCTTTGCTGGCACCAGAGGGCGTATTCTGTTGCAGTGCAATACTTAGATTTGGGTTGCAGTCCTGGGTATCAATCCCAGAGTGCTTGTGGTCAGATCGTAATTGTACAGTACAGGAGAGTAGTAAACACAACTTTCTCCAGGTCATACCATTTTGGAAGAGCCAAAAACTTACAGGTCCCCCGAATTACCTCTGAAAGTAGCTGTACCAAAAAACCCTAAAGCTCGAGACAATGCTCCCTCCACTTGGGAAGCAGAGCCCCACTGTAGCGTAGCGTTAACAGTCAAGAAGTAAGCTGGAAAATGAGCAGACAATAGGAAAAAAATTCTGACCACAGAAAGTTACTATGGTGATAAGGACGATCAAAACACACTCAGAAAAACACAACGAAGTCAAAGCTTTGTAGGATGTAGGCATCCAAAGCCTTCAAAAAAATATGAAATGGTTTCAGGTCATGGAAGAGTTCAAGAAGGAGTTTAAAAATCAAGTAAATGAGGTAGAGTAAAAATGTGGGAAGAGAAATGAGAGATACAAAAAAATCATAGGAAAAAAAAGTCAGCATCTTGGTAAAGGAGGCACAAAAAAATACCGAAGAAAGGAATACCTTAAAAAACATAATCGGCCAAATGGTAAAAGAGGCACAAAAATCCAATGAAGAGAAAAGCTCCTTAAAAAGTAGAATTGGCCAAATGGAAAAGGAGATACAAAAGCTTACTTAAGAAAATAAGTCTTAAAAGTTAGATTTAATGTTTGTGGCAGCCTTTTTTATAGTGGCAAGGAAATGGAAACTAAGTGGATGCCCATCAGTTGAGGAATGGCTGGATGTAATGGAATATTAATATAATATAATAACATAATGAAATAAGTCTCCATTTTCTCCTTTCACAGTAAAATCTCTTTCAGGCATCTTCTATGACAAACAATTTATCCCATTCTGCTTCTCCCTTTTTGGGGGAAGAAGGTAATAGAATGTAATGTTTTTTAAGAAATGATGAGCCCGCTGATTTCAGAAAGGCCTGGAGAAAACTACATGAACTGATGCTAAGTGAAGTGAGTAGAACCAAGAGAACATTGTACACGGTAACAAGAAGATTGTGTGAAGATCAACTGAAGGACACGGCTCTTCTCAACAATGAGGTGACTCAGGCCAATTCCAATAGACTTGTGATGGGGATATCCATCTGCATCCAGGGAAAGGATTGTGGAGGACAGAATGTGGATACAGCATAGGATTTGCATCTTTTATTGTTATGACTTGCTTGTTTTTTCTTTCTCATTTTTCCCTTTTTGATCTGATTTTTCTTGTACCGCATGATAATTATAGAAATAGGTTTAGAAGAATTGCATGTGTTTAACCTATATTGGCTTACTTGCTATCTAGGGGAGGGGTGAGGGATGGGAGGGAGAAAAATTTGGAACATAAGGTTTTGCAAGGGTGAATGTTGAAAATTATCTTTGCATATATTTTGAAAAAAATTATTTTATTATTTATTATTATAAAAAATAAAAAGTAAAAAAGTTAGATTTGGACAAGTAGAAGTTAATGACTTTATGAGACATCAAGAAACAATAAACAAAATCAAAAGAATGAAAAAATAGAAGAATATGTGAAATCTCATTCAATATCTCATTGAAATTATCAAGGAAACCACTCTGATAATCTAGGACCCAGAGGGTAAAACAGAAATAGAATTAATCTACCAATCACCTTCTGAAAGAGGTCCTAAAATGAAAACTCCCAGGAAAATTATAGCCAAATTCCAGACCTCCCAGATCAAAGAAAAAAGCCTCCAAGCAGCCAAAAAAGGAACAAAATATTGTAGAGCCACAAGATAACAAAAAATTTAGAAGCTTTTATATCAAAGGATCGGAGGGTTTGGAATATGATATTCCAGCGGGCGAAAGCACTACGATTACAGCCAAGAATCCCCTACCCAGCAAAACTGAGTGTAATTCTTAGGAGGTCGGGGGAAGAATAGACACTGAGTGAAATAGAGGACTTTCACATATTCTTGATGAAAAAACCAGAGTTGAAAAGAAAAATTGAGTTTCAAATACAATATACACAAGAATCACAAAGAAGTAAATAGAAAAGAGAAATTCTGAGGAATTAAATAGGATTCTAAATACTTTAACCTTATTGAATTCCTTATGATTTATCCTTCTGGTTCTATTTCTACCTGGGAAAATGATATTTATAATTTCAAAAAAATAGGGCAGTTAGGAGGAGTATACAAAAACAGAAAGCAGAAGTGTGAATTGAATGTGATGGTATGATTATCTAAAAAAAAAACATCATTAAGGGATAAGAAAGAAGAATACACTGGGAGAAGGGGAAAGGGAGAAGCAAAATGGGATAAATTATTTGCCATAGAAAAGGCCTGAGATTTTATTGTGAAAGGGGAAATGGGAAGGGAAGCACATGTACTTTACTCTCATCAGAATTGGCTCAAAGAGAGAATCATATACACACTCAGTTGGGTGTAGAAATCTCTCTTGCCATATGGAGATATGAAGAGGGAGTGGATAGAAAGGAAGGCAGTTTGGGGGAAGTAAAAGTCAGAAGCAAAATCCTTTTGAGAATGGACAGGTTAAAAGAAGAAAGAAAGATTAACAGGGAGAAAATAAGATTGAACAGAATACATAATTGGATCACCGGGGAAACAATTTTACAGGGAGTTTCTCTGATAAAGACTTCATTTCTCAAACGTAAAGAAAATGAAATCAAATTTATAGAAATGAACCATTCTTCGATTGATAAATGGCTAAATGATAGGAACAGACAGTTTTCTGACAAAGTAATCAAAGCTATCTATAGTTATATGAAAAAAAATGCTCTAAATCAAAACCAATAAGAAAAATGCAAATTAAAACAACTCTGAGCTACTACCTCACACCAGTAAAATTGACTCACATGACAGAAGAGGAAAATGACAAATGTTGAAGGGATTTGGGAAAATTAAAACACTAGTGTAGTATTGGTGAAGTTGTATTCAACCATTCTGTAGATTAATTTCTAACTGCCCAAAGGGTTATAAGACCATATATACGCTTTGACTGGACGACGCCATTACTAGGTCTGTATCCCAAAGGGATAAAAAACAAAAAAGAAAATATGTACAAAAATATTCATGGCAGCTCTTTCTAGTGGTGACCAAAACTTGGAAATTAGGGGATGTCCACCAACTGGGGAATGGCTATGTTGTATATGATTGTGATGAAATGCTATGTCTTCAGATATTATTAGCAGGATGCTCTCAGAAAAATGCGGAAAGACTTTCAAAAACTGATTCAGAATGAAATGAGAAAAACCAGGAGCACATTGTACACAGCAAGAACGACACCGTACGATGATCTACTATGAATAACTTAGCTTATTCTCAGCAATCCGACGATCTAAGACAATTCTCTAGAAGTCACAATGAAAGGTGTTCACCTTCAGAGAAAGAACCCAGTGGCTAAATGCAGATCAAAGATACTTTTTCTTCATTTTAAAATTTTTTCTTATTTTTTTGGTCTGTGTTTCTTTCACAGGATGACTTATATGAAGTGTGTTTTACATGATTAGAGACATGTAACATGTCAAATTGTTTACCTTCTGAATGGGAAGAAGGAGGGAATGAGAGAAACTGGACCTCAAAATTAGAAAAAAAAAGTTAAAATTGTTTTTACATGTAATGGGGGAAAAAATAAAATATTAAATAACATTTAAAAAACAAAAGAAATTGTCACTAAAAAACCCCCCCCAAAACCCCCAAAAACCAGGTAATCAAGCAATACTTCAAAATGGCTGCCTATTTACCAAGCTCCTCCCCTCAACAGAGGGCAGCCAAGGTGAAAGTTCCCTTTTGAGATGGAACAGTTTTCAAGCATAATTCAAAATTTCCCCTAATCTTTATAGACAGCTAGACAGGGTGGAGCTCAAGAGCAAGGGAAGAGGAAATAGTCAGCTTCCATTCCAAGGCAGCCTCTGCTCAATGGGGTCTATGCACAAGAGAGAAACTATCTTACCTGCACACAAGATGAAATAGTTCATCAATCCCGGCCGTATATGTGACCAACAAATCCCCTTACCCTCGCCTCCCTGGCTCCCAGTCAAGTTAGAATGGGCTCTGGACAACATCCTCAGTTTGCCAGGTCTTGGCACTGACTTGCCATGACTACAGTCTGCAGCTAATAGGCACTGAGGGGAAGATCAAAAATAAAAGTTTCCCCCGAATAAGAGTTGATCTGGGGCTAGAAGGACAGCTGAGAACAAAGCCATGTTCGCTTCACACTACTTGGAAATGAGAAGGAAATCAACGGGAGCTCTGCCCACACTCCAAAGTTAACTGATTCATGAAATTAGAAAAGAACAGATCCATGGCATGGAAGGCTAGTGGTAGGAGCCGGGAGATGGGCTCTGGGAGCTTGGCAGAACCAATCACCCAGGGAAATGCAGCCCTTCCATCCAATAGTGGATACTTGGAAAGCACCAGACTCTCCTCCTTGGCCTAGGGTCTGTGCCTTCCCATCAGCTCATTGTGCAATCTGATGTGGGCAGAGAAGGGATCTGGGTTCAGAGACTGGCATCCCAACCAAAGAGGACTGCACTGAATCCCAGATTGTGCTGCACAACCATCAGCTATAGCACTACCAAAGCAATCTTCTTAACATCCAACCTCAACCGCACTGAAGCCTCTGAATTTAGGCTGGCACTCAAGGACTTGTACATGTGACTCCAGGCATGACAAGCTTGGTATCTCTTAGGTAGCTCATGGGCCTTGTTGACTCTGCTCACTTTTACAGCCTACCTGCCAAGACTGATATAATATTGAGATCCTTAAAAAGAGAGGGAGAAGAAGGAGGAAGAGGAGGAGAAGGAGAAGGACGAGGAGGAGAAGGAGAAGGAGGAGGAGGAGAAGGAGAAGGAGGAGGAGGAGGAGGAGGAGGAGGAGGAAGAAGAAGAAGAGGAGGAAGAGGAGAGGGAGGGAAAAGAGAGAAGGAGAGAGGGAGAGAGGAAGGGAGAAAAGATCCTTCCTAGCCTTAGTGGTCCATGAAGCTCCTCTACCACCCCCTATCCATTTTCTTGTCCCTCTGTACTTCTCACATTCTGGCTTGACAGAGTGGCAAGCAGAGGAAGAACCCAGAGCTGGAACACAGAAGTCCTGGATAGTCCCATGTTGGCCATGTATCAAGGCTGTGACTTTGGATGAGCCATTGTCCTGGACCTCAGTTTCCTGATCCAGAAAAGGAAGCTAATAACCCCTCCAGGGCTTCCTAGCACAGGATTACTGGGAGGCCCCAGTGAGATAACATGGGCAGAGTGCTGGGGAGGTCTTTGAGTGAGAAATATCCGGCAGTTGTTTTTTTTCCTTTCTGGCTCATCCTGGGACTACGGAAGAATAAATGCATGACTCAGTGTGAAGGTCCTTCTTGAGCACTTCCTGCCACCACCGGCTTGCTCATCAGGGGCCCTGCAGACTCTTTTCTAGCTGTAAGCACCTGCTACCTAGTATAGGTTGGTGATGGAGGACCCAGCTTCTCACCTCTAATCCCCTGGATCATTGACTGTCCCAAGAAAGGACCACTGAGGCTGTCTAATCTGAGCTGCCCAAGTGTGATCAGGAGTGCCCTCTGCGCTGGCCTGGCCATCTCTGGCCCTATGGCACCTGTGTCTTTGCCCCCCAACTCTTTAACTTGCACCAGGGGTCTGGCCCACCTTGGATCCCAAGGAGAAGGAAACTGCCCTTTGGCACCAGGAGCCCGGTTTGATGGCACATGCCCGGATCCTGATCTAGTTCGTCTAGCTACCCTTGGTGTTCTTAAACAGGAGTTCATGAATAAATCTCAGGGGCCCCACAAATTTGGAGGAAAAGCCACGTCTCTTGGCTCAGCCCACATGCTACACTCTGGGGCCTGGTGGGACAAGGCAGGGAAAGAATGTTGCATTTGGGATTGGGAAAATCCCATCCACATCCCCACATCGCCATTGCTTAGCTTTATGACCATGGACAAGTCGCTGTCTGGTTTTTCACCACAGAAGGGCTGGGCTACCTGAGATCGGCAGGGGGCCCCCAGCAACTCTGACACCGGGGGATTTCCCAATTTTGCCCCCCCTCAACTAGCACACGTCTCAGCTACCAGCCTCTTTGCTCCCTTGTTAAGCTGACCATGCCACACTGGACACACACACACACACACACACACACACACACACACACACGGGACAGGTCCCATTCCAGGATGCACACCCCACCGATGGGGTGAATAACACCCAGAACAACAGCCAGCAAGGAAGTGGTTGACGAATTCAGAGACTGAGCTCGGCCTTTCCCCGGCTGCAGCACAGTGCTTACAATGTAAGCAGAAGCCCGCTAATGACGCCGAGGTCACTACCTGACATTTAGACAGCCTCGACATTCCAGAGGCCTCGCCTCACCACTACATTACTAGAGCTCTGGTCCTGAGATCTTGCCATGGCTGAGCTCTTTAGCTCCAGTTTTCATAGAGGCAAACTGAGGCACCGAAATGACATTCACAAAAGTCACCAATGGGGTAAGGACAAGGACTCAAGTCCCCTTATATCCATGAACAATGACAGAAGTTCTAACCGGTCACTTACAAAGCCCAGGCCTGGCTCTCAGGCTCCTGCTCAGTGTGGCCAAGAGCCCCATCACGTGGAGTATTCTACCCCAAGGGGACCGGTAGCCAAAGGGGCAGTGCCATCATTGAGGCCTTCAGCCAGGGGAAGCCTCTTTGGGCCCCTCTAAAAACCCACTGTGGCGAGCCCCGCCCTCGGAGGCCAGGCAGGCCACGGCTTCTTTGCAAAGGGCTGCGTAGAACTCAGGTGGGCTTTTGTGTAGACGGGGCTTATGTTCCCAAATATGGGGAACCCCCCAAGCGGGGTTGGGGTCCCAGCCTCAGGCCCCCAAACTAAAACCTAATGGGATGTGGTGGGAAGAGTGGGGGTAGAAGCTGAAGCAGCAGCAAAACAGGAGTGGTAGAAGAGTGACAAGAGTGGCAGTAGTAGCAGCAATGTAGAAGGAGGAGGAGCAGGAGTAGCAGCAATGTAGGAGGTGGGAGAGGAGGAGGAGGAAGAGGAGTAATAGCAAAAGTAGTAGCAACGATGCAGCAAATGGAAAAGAAGCAGCAGCAATAGTTGTTCTAGCAGCAGCAGCTGCTGCCATACTAATTGTTGTCGTAACAGCTGAAATTTCCTTGGAGTTTGCAAAGTGCTCCATATGCTTCATTTCATTCGACGCCAACAACGAACTCTTCCGTACCGTCATCCCATTTCACCAACGCACAGACAGAGCCAGAGAGGATGAGCACCTCGTTGGGTCCCACAGGGGGATGGCCTTGAGCCCACCTCCCGATTCCAAGTCTTCATGTCTTGTGCGGTGACCACTGCCAAGTGGCACTCAAATAACAGCTGAAAGGCTGCCAGGGCCCCAGGCCCAGCTCTCTCTGCGCTTGGAGGCCCCCCAGCAAAGGACAGAAAGCCGACAGAGAGAAGACGGCCCTTTCCGACGCCAAACGCACGAAATCTCCAGAGAGGATCTGTTGGGGTATACTGGGACCCCATGTGAAGCCAGCTCGGGACCGGTTTGGACATAAATCCAGGAAGATCAGACTAGAGCCACAGGTTCAAGCCACAGGCCACAGATTGATCAATACTTCACAAACTCATTTTCTAGATTTAACATAACACCAATACCCAAAGCTACAGACTGTTTCACAAGATGAGAAAATCAAGGCCAAATACATACAGAAAGGAAGGCAGGCTAGGCAGCTAGGTGGCACCATAGTGCACAGAGTACTGGGCTTGGAGATAGGAAGCCTCTTCCCGAATTCAGATCTGGCCTCAGGCACGTCCTAGTTGTGTGACCCTGGGCAAGTCACTTAACCCCATTTGCCTCAGTTTCCTCATCTGTCAAATGATCCGGAGAAGGAAATGGCAAAGCATTCAAGTATCTCTGCCGAGAAAACCCCACGTGGGGTCATGGAGATGGGACGTGACTAAAACAACTTAACAATAACAACTGTGACAGAGACAAGTGGGAGAGGGAGTGTGACCTACCAGATTTCAACCTGAGAAACACTTTCTTTTTTCTTTTTTCTTTTCTTTTCTTTTTCTTTTTTTTTTTGCAAGGCAATTTGGGTTAAACAACTTGCCCAGGGCTCGCCATCTAGTTGCCCCCGAGCACGCTTTCTGAAGCAATAACACAGACTACCTGCCACCAGATGGTGAAGAGAAGCAGATCGGTGAAAAATAATAGTGGCCCCAGATCTAGAAGGCAATGTGTACCAGAGAGATCTGGTTAGCTGCTTCTTGGGAAAAGCAAACAGCTTTATGACAATAAAGGGTCTAGTCGGCTCTACGACTCACTATGAATTAAAATAAAACTCTAACTGAACCGGAGATAGAAGTCAAAGAAACTCATCCACAAAATGGAAGACAAATTAGCAACATCTTTCAGAGATGGAAAGAAAGGCCATTTTTATTAAACATGTGGGAGAAATTATCAAAGATCAAATTGAGGGAGAAATTAACCAAGATCAAATTGAGGACTTTAACTAAAAGATTCAAAAGAGCTTTACCTGACCAAAAGCAAGAAGCGTCGCTAAAATTCAGAGAAAAGAAATCGGGGAAAACTCTTGTGGTAAATAAGCTCTAAAAGGACTCCACCGTCCAGAAATGATAAGGAAGTGACGCAGATTTCTGAGTAATGCCCCAACTCAGGCAATGGTCAGAGAACATGAACAGATTTTTGAAGAAATAAACTCTCCACTGTGCCAAAAAATGCCCCAATTACCAAATAATCAGAGCAATCTGCATCGACACAACCTTTAAAAATACCATCTTCCACCCACCAGGATGTCAGAAATAGCAAAAAATGATTAAGACCCACACCGGCCTGTACTACATCATGATGAAATTACAAACAGATTACAAACGCTGCTTTTTGTCTACATCGCCCTGAGCCCGAAGGCACACAGCCTGCTGCCGACGTGAGGGGGGTAGGAGCAATAACATCATCTTCAAGTCTAAATTCAACTGAATAAGAGCTGAAAGTCATCGTAAGAAGAGGGAAAAGGGGCAGCACTTGAAGTCCTTGCAAATCTTCACTTACAGCAAGAGACTAAAGGAGCCAAGCTTGCCTCCAAAGGGATGGCCAAAGTCAATGCCTACAAACACCTACTTTGGTCTCATAGAGACAGGGGAAATCTGGACTCCTATTTACCAAAGGACCAATGGGCACACCAATCTCCCTCCCCCAAAATCCATTAAACGCAATCAACATTGGCCTTAGGGCACGTTCAGAACTGGAAAATGGACCACAGAAGATTCGGAAAGGTTGCTCACAACATGCCATATGGTATTTTTCTCCTAAAGCTTCTTATTTTCAAAAAATATCCATAGGGAGCAGCTAGATAGCACAGTGGATAAAGCCCCAGCCCTGAAGTCAGGAGGACCTGAGTTCAAATCTGATCTCAATGTTAAATTGCAAGACAATATTAAGTCTCTGGCCTCACACACTTAACACTTCCTGGCTGCGTGACCCCAGGTAAGTCACTTAACCCCAATTGCCTCAGGAAAAAAAAATTTCATAGACAGTTTTCAACATTTACCCTTGAAAAACCTTGTTCCAAATATTTTTCTCCCTTCTTTACCCTATCCCCATCCCTAGATGGCAAGTAATCTAATATTTGTTAAACATGTGCAATTTTATACATATTTCCCCAATAATCATGCTGCACAAGAAAAATCAGCTCAAAAAGGAAAAAATATCAGAAAGAAAACAAAATGAAAACAAACAATAACAAAAAGTAAAGATACTCTGTTGTGATCCACACTGTGCCCACAGCCCTCTCTTTAGGTACAGATGGCTCTCTCCATCACAAGACCATTGGAACTGGTCTCATTGTTGAGAAGAGCCACGTCCATAAGAACTGATCATCGTATAAGATAATCTTGCTGTTGCCGTGTACGATGATCTCCTGGTCCTGCTCATTTCACTCAGCCTCAGTTCCTATAAGTCTCTCCAGGCCTCCCTGAAATCCTCCTGACGATTGTTTCTTACAGAACACTAATGTTCCATAACATTCATAGACCATAAGTTATTCAGCCGTTCTCCCACTGATGGGCATCCGCCGCGTGCCCAGTTCCTTGCCTTTTGTAAAGGGCTGCTCCAACAAAATGCCATATACAGGACTAACCAAGCTGAAGGCCCAGATTGTACTGAGAAAGCTAAAGAGAGAGACACTCAATCATCAACAAGCAGATGAAAATCAATGGACAAGATCTGAGAATATGATGGGTCAAAAACCTCTAGAGAGACCTCAATACCAGCAGTGTGACTTCCAATGAGTGATGATAAAGGTCGATAAGAGGCCCAAACCACTGAACTTGCCAGAGGTAACCAAGAGCTGTTTATGCTACAGGCACAATCGATGGAACAGCCCAGATTGGAGAGCAGAATCAAAAGCCTCCCTGTGGGTACCATTCGCATGAATTTGACCAAAATCACACAAATGGTTGAATCATGTGTATCTGTTAATAGAAAATAGACTTTCTAGCTGTTTGACCCTGGGCAAGTCACTTAACCTCAACTGTCTCCGCAAAAAAAAAAAAAAAAAAAAAAAAAAAAAAAAAGAAAGAAAATGGAGGGGGCGGGGAGAGGATGATAGTAGTTCAAGACCAGGTCATTGCCACCAGAACTATCAAAAAAGAGTTATCAAACGTAGCCTATACGAGGAAATGGTGGAAATCGAGCAATACGTCCCTGCAAGATTGTCAAAATCTAGCACCCACTGAAGAACGATATGACCCGGTGACTAGAATCGGGTATCGGAAAGTGCCTCTTTTTCATGGCGTGACAGACTCCAAATGCAGATCCCCCCATACCCTGCGGGGCTGAAAGCTCGCCCCATAAAATGCACCAGAACCACCTATTAAACTCTTGGCCACAATCACCTGGAAATAACAGTAAGCCATAAAAACCCAGGAACAACAGTCTAAAGAGAGGCTGCTGTTCCAAATACCCATACTCCAAGTTACATGGAACACAAAGCTCTCAAAACCTAGAGATCTAAAAGAACGTACAGTTGTGTGAGAGAGAGAGCGGGATAAAGTACATCCAATCCCCATCGAGCCATCGGCCACTGAAGCCATGCTGAGGACTTGGGAGTCATTTTAGTCAGCTCAGCAAGCACCTATAGGACTTTCATGAAAGAACGATGGCGGTGGGAGTTAGCCTGGAACACCTTCAAACCAGAAGAAAAGAACAACTTTTCGAAACAGGCTCCTCTTTGCCACTCCAGAGGAGACAGCGCCCTCTGCTGCCCCACTAACAGCAGCCTACTTCCTTGGCAATGACCGGATGCAAGGGGCCTCCCAAGCTGAGAAAGCAACTCCCGCCGGCCCTCGGGTACCACCGGGACGATAAGGGGCAGAGGCCGGCCTCCCCCTTCCCCAGTTTCCTGCTTCTCTTGCCACTGTCTGGTGCTTTAACTCGGGTTAAAGGAAGAAAGATCAGGCAGGGGAGGGAAGGGACACAGGAAGGCAACAGGCAAGGAGCCCTGACCTTGAAATCCCTGGGTTCTGATTGCAGCCGGGAAACGTTAAGAGCTGGGTGGTCTCGGCCTTCCTCTTCCCTTCCCCAGGCCTCGATTCCCTTCTCCAGCAAATGTACATCCACTCTGAGCCTCTCCCGCACACACACACACACACACACACATATACCTTTCTTTGAGGGAGCCCAACACTAATTGAAGCCATGCATCCGACCTTCTCATTGGCGTGGAGCAATGGTGCGTTCCTCTCCGAATCCAAGCAAAGGAGGCTGCCTCCCCCCTTGTGTGTGTGGTGTGTGAGTGCGTGTGTCTGGATATGGGGCCGAGGGGAAGAAGGGTGGGTTGAATCAACCGTGTTCCAATTCCCAGTCGTGAATCTCTGACATCTTGTGTACATTTCTAAAATGGAGGCCAGATGAGAAAGCAGCCCCGTACGTCACCATCGGCCGCCAGATTCCTCCTCGTGGACATTTTCATTCCTGAACTCCCCGATGCAGAGAGGAGAACGGAGGAGGGGGCTGTGGGAGGAAGGAAAGCAGACAGGGTGGGGGGCGGGGGACACAGAACAGAGCTTGTGGGGCCAGAGGGAGGCTGAGGAGAAAGAGGAGGTACTGACATTCAATCTCTTTGCCCCCTCCCATCCCCCAACTCTGGAGACCTCCCAATCCAGGTAGTCATTGCCCATTTCCCATGAAACACTGGGAACAGTGACAGCTCCAAAGAAAGTCAGAGAGGAGGTCTCAGTGAGGGCCCCAAAGAGAAGTGGCCTTCATCCGGGAAAAAGAGGGCTCACCCTTTCCCCCCTGCCAATGCCCCAGGGGAGCGGCAGGTACGGGCCGTAACCATCGCCAAAAAAGATGAAGGCCAATGTTGTCCCCAAACCCAGAAGGGCTCACTGCCCACCACCCTCCCCATTCCCTTCCCCTGCTCCCTTCCTCCAGTGGCCTCTCACCATAATCCTCAGGGAACTTCCCAAATAGGGAAAGCCTTCTTCTCCCCCTACATCGGCCCAACGCCAAGGATTCCAGCCCTTTCCCATACTCCTATGCTCCTCTTCTCCCATTCCCATGGGTCCTTGGGAGCTGCCCCTCTCCAAAGAGGGCAAAGAAGGTGGACAGGTACCAGCACCCACAGCAAAAATATTTTCAACTCAACCCGCCAAAGACTTGGCATTTCCTTCTTTTGTACCAACAATGCAAAGAGAGGGCACCGGGCTTGTGTCCAGGAGGACCTCGATTCAAATCCCACTTGAAGCATCTACCACCCCCTGGATGCCCACAAGGTTCCAATGAGAAAGCACTTATAGCAACCCCAGCCAGCCTCAAAGAACGGTGGGCCGTTAGCTGGCGCTGCGTCTGTTCTCACTGACCCGATGCGGCGACAACACGAGTCCTTTATGCAACCCCAGGGAAAGCCAGCATGGTCGATGACTAGAGGCCCATGGCACTCGGTCCATTGCCCTTGTGAGCAAACTAAGGTGGGATCCAAACCCAGCCCCAGTCCTCCCTCAGAGGACATCACACTACTCAGATGCCCATTGGACGGCTCCTTGAGTCCTCCCTGTTATAGTCCAGGTCATCCTGGGATTGCCAGGGAAGGGGGAAGAGTGATCTCCTGGAGAACAGAGCCTTGGAGGGATGAAGCATAAGAGTGAAAATGCTAAGCAGCCACAACCTATGGTGAAGGCCACCTCCCCTGGCATGTACTAGTGAAAGCCTCAGTTTCCCTCTGTAAAAGCAAAAGCTCTGATATGCTATGATCCAAAGCCTCACAGCCACCAGACCCGCAGCCTCCCTGGCCTTTTGCCCTCCGAGGGATGCTAAGGACCCAGGGCCCTGTCCCCGAGGCTGTCTGTATGTCTCTCTTCCACGTTAGGCAGACCATCCATCCCTAACCGGTCTTGGGTATGAGGAGGCTGGGTAAGGACTACTTCTTGGAAGTTCCCAGCGGTCACTGACTGAGGCTTAGGGGGCTAGGCTTCCTCTAGGAAAACCAATCGGCTGGGAGGAAGACAGCGAAGGTGGGGAGGGCCTTGAGGAAGAAGGCCGAGCTTCAGGCCTAAACTGAGGCAGGCCTTGCATGCCATTGTGACTTCTGCGCCAGAGAATGGCAGCTCCCGAGGGCGAGCCAGGCCGGGCACCCGCCTGCTGCCACTCAGATGGGAGATCCAGTTTCCCATTTTGGGGGGATCAGCAGAGAAGGGGAGGGAGGAATATTTCTTGGCGCTCATCCGTGCGTCTCCACGGGCTGCCAGCAGCGTGCTCGGCACAGAATGGGAGCTCCAAAAATGTTTCTTGGCCGGACGAATGAATGGAAACCAGCTGCTTCGCTCGGCCCCGGCCGCAGCCAAATCCCCCCGCTTAGCTGGAGCCCAAAGCGGCTCCAGAGTGTAGTTCTAGAGCGGAGCGGAGCCAGAGACCACGGGCCCACCTCCTCCATTTCCCAGATGAGGCTCCACATTGTATCACTGGCTTTGAACCCAGCCCAGACTCCTTCCCACTGCAGCTGGCACCACAGGGGCTCCGGCTTTACAGGAGGCCAGCGGCAGGGCCCCAGCGATCCCGGCCCCGGCCCGGGACTCAATGCGGCCACCTGAGAAAGAGGAGCTTCCCAGCCTCCCAACCCCACCCACCTGGCTGCAGTCGGCAGGGTTCCCTCTCACCCACACCCTAATCCTGAGGAATGTGCTCTGACCCCACCCTAGGCCTGGGGGGGTGCACGATAAGGTCTGCCACAGGCAGGCCTGGAGATGGGATGCCTGCCATAGCCACCTGCAGAACCCTCCAAGAAGGAACTCAGCTGCCAGGGGCCCTTAGGCCTTCAGCCAGCTGCCTCCCACCCTGGCCCAGGGCTTTCGTCCCATACCCACAGCCGCTGTCCCAAGGATTCCCTGGCTGGCCTTAGAGGGACTTCCTCCCTTTAGTCTGGGTGTTCCTGCAGAAAGGTGCTCCTACCTGGTCAGCTCCTCCCACTACCAGGGCCAGGCTTGGCACAGATGGGCATGCTGCTCTCCCAAGCCACAGCAGCCAATTCTGGGCCACCCCAGAACCAAGAAGGAGCTCCTAGCAGCTTCCCTGCCCTCCCTCCCTTCCTTTTCCCCTTCCTACCTGCTTCTTCCTTCCTTCTCTCCCTTCCTTCTTTCCTTTTTCTCTTTCTTTTTCTTTCTTTTTCTGTCTTTCTTTTTTCTTCTTTACTTCCATCCTTCCTCCCTCCCTTCCTTTCTCCCTGTCTCCCTCCTTTTCTTTCTTTCCCCTACCTCTTTCCTCCTCCCTTTCTTCCCTCTCCCTCCTTCTAACCTTCCTTGCTTGCTTTCTTCTTCCCTCCTTTCTCCCTTCCTTCCTTCCCTCCTTTCCTCTTTCCCTCCCTTCCTCCCTTCCTCCATCCTTTCCTTCCTTTCTTCCTTCCTTCCCTCCTTTCTCCCTACCTCCTTCCTCCCTCCGTCTTTCTCTCCCTCCCTCCCTCCATCTATCCCAAGAGTCTTGGAGCCCAGCAACACGCCAAGGGCAGAAAGCTGAGTGAAAGGAGATCAGGGTCTGGCTGGGATGGCCCTCAGGCCCCTGATCTGGACTCTGGTGTTGCCCACATATTGCCCTAGGGGCATGCCCTATTGGCAATGGAAGAGGGAAACTGAGGCTTCCAAGAATGGAAGGGCAATGGAATGCCGCTTGCCCACTGGTGGGCCCGGCAGACTAGTGTTCCTTGGCTCCACCTCAACAACTCTGCCTCATGGTGAGATTTCTCCCAAACTTTCTTCCACGCCAACATCTCGATCATGGGAAACAAAAGCCAGGGACTCACTGTGAGGCTGCCCTTTGAATCGCAGAATCTCAGGGTGAGAAGATACCTCAGCAATCAAATAGCAAACTTTCTCTTAGCGGGAATGCCCCTATGACACCCCCAACAAATAGCCATCCAGTCACCATTTGAACACTGCCAGTGACAGGCACCTCATCACCACATGAGGCCGGCTAATTAGATTGTTAGAAAGTTTCTTTTTCTGTTGATCAGAAATCTGCCTCCCTGTAACTTCTAGCTGGTGCTCCCAGTCTGGTCCATTTTCCACACAACAGCCTTTCAAGTACTGGGTCCCCTGAGCCTTCTCTTCTCCAGGCTAACCGTCCTCGGTTCTGATCCTCACATAAAATGAAAAAGGGGTCCTAGTCCATTCTGGTCACCCTCTTTTGGAAGTTCTCTAATGTTCTTAAGTGGATCACTTTCTCCAAGAAGAGCGCCATCCCCTGGGCCTGGTCTAAACAGACATGGTCCGCTCACCCCATGGGCTCATTACAATCTGAGGTCACATCCGCTTTCCCAGCCTCTTGCCATTTTGGACCACTTCTTTTAAGAGACTGAGGGGAAGGGTCACTCCCCCTCAGGCCTTCCCACAGCTACCACAATCCCGCTCTGAAACGGAAGCACTCTTGGCTAACGGCTCCCCGGGATTGACGGGGATCTACCGTGGCAGCTGGCAGCCGAAGAGCACCCCCCACCATCTCTATGCACTCAACACAGCCGTCCTAAGTCACTGCTCTCTAAGCACTGTCAGGGTCTTTCTCCTTAGGACTCACAGAAGGTCAGCAGCTATAGCAGAAGGAGTTCATCCAGCCAAGGCAGACTGACCAGACCGGATCCCTTCCTCTGAAGGTGGGCACTGCACCAGAGCAAATCGCGCACCCTGGCACTTGCCCCCAGATGGGGCTGTCACCATCCCTGCCCTCTTCCTGAGACAGACACAGCAGACTCAAGGATCTAGAGATAGCAACTCAAGGATGCAGCATTTGCCAAGGTGGCAAAACCTCCTGGGCACTCTACCCTGTGTGCCCCATGCAGACCCACACAAGCCAAGAGAGCAGAGGTCTGACAGCCATCCGAGGGAAAGCGTCCTCCCCTCTACCGCCCTATTGAAGTCGGCTGAGACTCACCGAGGAGGTGCCGTGCCCAGGCTTTTTTCACTCTCAGGCCCGGCTTCTCCTCACTCCCCCAGACTTCATCTTCCTTGACTCCAACATCAAGAAATCCCACGTACACATGGAGAAGGTCAAAACCCCGAAGACAAAGCCTTCATCCTCTTCTGTATTCCCAGGGCCTGGGTCAGCCCCTAGCCAACAGTCAGCACTTTATAAATGCACACTGAATGCTGCAAGTTCCCCAGGAGCATAAGTTGTGCTTCACTTTCCCTGATGAAACTGGACCATCAGACTCAGTAAACATCCCCACACTGCCACTCAAGACCCAAAGCATGGGAACTCGAAGGCTACGCTTGAACCTTTCCAGTCCAGACTGAGCCAGAGGCCCCCAAACCACTGAGCGCAGCTCACCGTCTACCCCAAACAGCAAGGCCTGGAAGGAAATCAAGTGGACTCCTCCATCTCGGGCCTCTAGGCAGAGGCTGGACGACCACAGTCTGGTGTGGGCTGAAGGAGATACCCCCAAGATCTCTCCCAACTCTGAGATCCTGAAATTCTGGGCCTCTCGAAAGGGGACAAGCACATCGATAGCACCTACTGTGTGCCAGGCACTGGACCAAGTACTTTGCAAAGACAGAGGCTGTCTTTGGCCTTTTTGTGTCCCTGGCACTTAGTGGGGCACGTAGAAGGTGCTTAATAAATGCCTCTTGATTGATCATCCCCACAATCATTTGGAATCGCAAGGTACTCAACACAACCAAGAACACATGATTTGCTCTTTGGTCCTCAAAGAACCAGAAGGAACCACGTGGCTGAAGAAGATGAAGACTAAGGAAAGGCCGGTAGGTCTTGGGAGACCCCTTGGGGGCCAGCTGCTCCACTGGGCTCAGATTCTAGCTCTGCTTCTAAATGCCTGTGAGAACACTGGCAAGTCAGTTGCCTTTTGTGGGCCTCAGTTCCCTCTCCTACAAAAAAAGAGAAGGGGGAGGAGGTTGTGGCAGCTGCCATTTAGGGTCCCTTCAAACTCGAAACTCTACAAAGCATCCCACCTTCTTGGGAGCCATTTCAGGCAGGCAAAACAAAAGCGGGGCTTGCGGGGAGGGGGCCGAGAAGCGAGTGGGTGCTCGAGTGGGGGAAGCAGCAGAGGCACATCCTCTTTCCCAAAGACCGGCGGCGAGGGGGAGAGAGACGGGCCAGGCGCTGGCGGAGGCCTCGGGGTTAAGAGACGGCCCTCTCCGCCTCCCAGGGGGCTGGTGAGGAGCAAATGACCTAACGTGTGGAAAGTACTTTTTAAACTGTCAGGAGCTCTATAAATGTCCACTATTATTATTAATTTAGGAAAGGGGAGACCTTAGTATGACGGGAGACAGAAGGGAAGGAGCCAGTGGAGACAGACTGGAAGATGCATGGGAATGAGGAGATGATTCATGAATGGAGGGCTTGCAAGAGGTGAGCAGAAATGGGATTGAGACCATGACC
Source organism: Antechinus flavipes (assembly GCF_016432865.1). Taxonomy (NCBI): domain Eukaryota; kingdom Metazoa; phylum Chordata; class Mammalia; order Dasyuromorphia; family Dasyuridae; genus Antechinus; species Antechinus flavipes. Next base: position 81,889,762 of record NC_067404.1, read on the forward strand.
AGTTCATTAACTTAATTCTTTGTAACTCCCTGGTTTTATATTCAATAAAAGTTTTGAGGGTTTTTTTTTTAAATAACGTCATTGTTTGTGAAAGTTCTACAAGCATGCCCCCCTCCCTCCCAGCAAATCTGCAGACAAGTGACACGTCCAGCTGGCTCTCGAGGGACGGACACCACCCAGAGCTAACATCCACTCTTGGAAAAAATCCCCCCAAGCACCCAGAATGCTTCTGGGGCCACTTCTGTTTGCAAAGCCCTTGCCGGAGAACAGGAGATGGCCCGGGTGCCTGCGGCTCTAAGGGGCCCTTTCCGAGCCAGCGTTCAGGGAGAATCAATAGAGTCTCTATTCTAAAACCAAGCATCCGCTCCCAACCTTCCTTCAGCCCCATTGAACAAGCAGTCATTAAGTGCTTGGCGCCTCCCAAGCCTTCGCTCTTTCCTCGGAGTTCTCCCCACAACCGTTTCACTTTCCCCCCTTCCCGATCTCTAGTCTCTACACCTTCCTCCACGGCCCCTCGTCCTATCCCCTATCCGGCCCCAAGCCTCAACTCGGATGACTCCCACCATCTGCCACCTTCACCCATATTCACATGCTGTCAAAGGGAGCCGGGGAAAATCGGGAACCCGTAGTGACTGGATCCAGCACATGTTTCCATCACTTAATGTCACTCAAGCCTTCCCTGAAACAGGGTGATCTGTGCTCCCTCCTTGACCAATTCCCTGCGCTACCAACGCCAGCGGCCGCTCTGAACCTCTTCTCTCCTCAAGCCTCCTAAGTACCTCCCTTGCCTTACTCTATTAGCTGAGGAGGGCACCTCATATGTCACTGAAAATGACTCTGGTCATTTACGGAGAACTCCCCCCCAGCCTCCTCTCCCATCATTGGGATGGCTTCCCTCCTCCTATATCCTCTGATGAGGAAGTGGTTCTTGTCCCTGGCAAAGCAAACTCCACCAAGTGTCCTTGTGATCCATCCCATCATGCCCTGCTCTCATCCAGCCTCCCCTTCCTTTGCTCTCTTCCCACTCCAAACCCCCTGTAGTACACCTTGTGACTTCATTATCCAACTCTTGCCCAATCTAGCAGTCCCCTTTCAATCTCCATCCTTCTTGCCCTCTTGGCAGCCTTGGTCATCGTGGATCCTCCTCTTGTCATGGACACACTCCTGTCTCTCCTGGTTCTCCTCCTTCCTCTCAGACTATTTCCTCTCTGTCTCTCTTGGCCAGATCCCCCTCCAGATCACGACTTCTAACCTGGGTGCTCCACAGGGCTTGGTCCTGAGCCCTCTTTGCTTCTCTCTCTCTCTCTCTCTCTCTCTCTCTCTCTCTCTCTCTCTCTCCATATATATAGCCTCAATTATTAATTAATGCAAAAAATGTCTCCTTGAACTGTCAATAAAAAATTATAATTATTTTAAATAAATAAATAAATGCATTTTTTTAAAGTGTCTCCTTAGGAATCCTGGGGGCTGGCCAATTCTAAATTCAAGGGCTTTTCCTGCCCAGGTACAGGAGAGTAAAGAGTCTCAGGCCACTGCACTTTGCCATAAGTGCTCGGGATGCCTCTCTCTTCTAGCAACATGGCTCTCCTTCCCGTGTCACACCAGATGAAACAGACACAAGTTATTGGGTGTCCCCCAGCCCTTCGCCATCGTCATCCCCAAAAGCCACCACTTCCTGGTCAACGTGGCTCTGAATCTCCGCACATTTGACTGGCCCGTCAGGGCGAGGTGGAGGAGCGCGACGCTGCCAAGGGCTGTAACGAGGGGTCACCTAGGTGCGGTCATGGAAAAGGCTGCATCACCCACCTTCCCCTCCTCCAGGGCCTCCTCCCTCATTACGCTTGATTGCAGCCTCTCTGCCAGAAACAACTAGTCTGCCCTTTAAAACGCAGTGGGAAGCACAGGCCAAAGCCCCACGGTAGGCCCCAGCTTTACAGGGTGACTGCTCCCAGTGCTGTTGCTCTCCCTCCCCTGGCTGGTACCATGAGGACAAAGAGTTCCAGAAGGATTTTAGAAGTCGAGTAAGAGAGGTGTAATAAAAAGTGGGAATAGAAAAGCCGCTCAAAGGGCCAGCCAAACTATCCAAATTCACACTGGGAACAGGATGTGGCAAATCATCCCCCTCCCTATTATCATCACTATTACCATCATCCCAAACACCATCATCATCCTTGCACTAGGAACAGGATGTGGCAAATCATCCTCCTCCACATCATCACTATTACCATCCTCCTCCTCCTCATCCCCATCCCCATCATCATCCTCGCACTTGGAACAAGGTATGGCAAGTCATCACCGTGCCCCCCCCTCCAGCTCTATGGCTGCTGAACAGGATAAGTCCAGGCCTTCCCTGAAGCCCAGGAGGAGCAAGCATGGGATCTGGCCTCAGACAACCAGAGACCGCATCCCGGTTCGGCTGTGGACTGGCCGCGTGACTTTGGCCAAGTCCATCCCCCCTCAGACACTCTGTGTGGCCAATCAAAGCACTCTCCAAGTTCTCTCTGGGGTTTCAGTTCTGTGGCTGACTCAGACCTTCAGACTTCCATACAAAACACACAAAGCCCAAGCCTCCCCCGGGGCCAGGAGGCCACCATCTCTGTCCAACCAGAAGTCCAAGCCCACCACGCAAGAGGGCCCCAAACGGCCCCAAAGATCTCTCTGCACTTGGGCAGCAATGGCTGCCCAGGATAGTGCATCTTCCCGTCCCCCCCCACCCCCCATGATTTCTAGTTATCCAGGCAAATAACCCTGGAGCCCTCCTAGTCTTTCCTTCTCCCTCACCTCCCACGGCTGATCTGCTGCCGGATTTTCCCAGACACCCCCCACCCCCGACTCCATTCCCACCACTACAGCCCTGGTTCAGTGAGAAGAGTGCTATGTAAGGACTGGGGGAGGAGGGGGGGTGTTGAGGTCAAACCACCTCTGGGTGCCCTTCCTCTCTCTGGGCAGATTGGTGCTTGAAGGACATGGTAGACCAAGAAGAGTACTAGATTCAGACTCACGGCCAGAGGTTCAAGTCTGTGCCCCTGGGTCCCCTGCCTTGGTTTCCCCATGCATAAAATCAGGAAATGAGACTGGATGATTGCTAAAGTCTCCTTCAGCTCTAATGATGTGAAGGCTATTCCAATAACAAGTAGGCTCCGGCCAGTCAGGGAGCAAGACCTCCTTGAGCTAGCAGCTGAGTGAGGGCAAAGCTTTCCCTTTGTGTCACGTGACCGGACAGACAGACGGCCCAAGGGTGCCCCCTCTCCCCTCCCATCTCTAGAAGCATAAACAAGGAGCAACACAAGGCAGGGAAGAAAGTCAACCAGTGCTACATCATTCAGACGCTCTAACAGCTGGAAGAAATCTAAAGGTTACTTTTGCATAAAAGAGAAAGAGAAAGGTCAGCTCCGGAAATGCTAACACACTGGCTCAGTTACTCTCAGACTCCCAGGCCTGAGTCATTAAGCAGCCTGCAAAACCCAAGGGACCGCTGTGCTCCTTTGGCCAATGGGCTTTTATGAGGCGGCCCGGGGCTGGTGGCAGAGCCCTCCCTTGGGTCGTAAACTCATTAGGGCACAATCGTGGGCTTGTTCTTGCCGTTCTGCCAATGACTTCATGATAAGGTTGGGCGGGGGTGCTGGGGGATGCAGGCAGGAGCGTGCACTGCAGTCCAGAGCAGCCCGCCAGGCCCAGCTCTGCAAAGGAGACCTCTTGCATTGGAAATTTCTCCTTGGAGGGCCGGAGCCCAGGCTGACCCAGTCAGCTGCCTTCACCTCCAGGTTTAGCTGGTTCTGTTATTCCAAAATGGCGACCCCTCAGCTAGAATGGCCTAAGAGATTGAGTCCAGTGCCCTTATTGGACATGGAAAAAGAGGCCCAAAGGGCCTGTGACCTACCCAGGTCTGCCCCACTAGTCAGTGGCAAAACCAGAAGCAGCGCCCGTGTGATCTGCCTTCTGGTGAATGCTCCCTCTCCTATGAATGAGGTGCTCTGCCTTCTGCTGTCATTCTTCTCCCGTGCTCTTGCTAGTCCTCATTAGTCAGGCACGCCAACATTTGGGATGCTCCGGCTAAAAGCCAGACCCTGTGCTAAGTAAGCACTGAGAAGACCAAAAAGGGCAGAAGGGAGCTAAAGGGTTTCTCAGTCTAATGGGGGACAACATGCATGTGACCCCGCACAAATGAGACAGAGATAAAATAAATGGGGACACTGGATTCAAACCTAAAGAAAGACAAGGTCATCATCGGGGAGCTGATGTTGGGGGGTGGGAGAGCCGGGTCCCAGAGGAAGGGGCAGATCTAGGACACGGTGAGTGTGGACAAGCGATAAGGCCCACCCGTTAAATATGGCAGGCGAGTGACGGAAGCCTCATGACTCATCAGGATAGAACAAAACCTTCCCTGGAACAACAGAGACCCGACAAGGTAGGGACTGGATCAGCCCTCCCTGAGGAAGGTAGCCCCTAATTTTCTTTTATCAAATCAGAAGTGCACCCCCACAGAACGATAACCCTGAAACTGCCCAAGCAGAAAACTCTTAGAAGAGAAGGGGCACGGGGTAGCCAGCACCAAGCCTCCCCCCGCTCCAAGCCCACCATTTCTCTTTAGCGATTTCTTTTTGAGCTTGTGACTGGCCCCTTGACTGTGGGCCACCAGCCTCCCTTCTTTCTCCCCCATTACCATCTCTTTACCCACTAGAGCTGAAGGATTTTCAACAGCCCCCAAACTTAGTTATACCTTGACCTCTGATCGCTTCATTCTCTTCGAGGCAGTCCGATACAGTGAACAAATAGAGGAGCGAGCAAAGGCAATCGCATTGAACGCTGAAGAAATGAAGAAGGTTCTCTCCAGTGACTACATGGCTTTGTGGGCATAAATTGAAGAACTGAAAATAACAGAGGAGTCTGTATACAAGTACAAAAACTGCCACCTGACTGAACAAGAAATAAGGAACCTGGAACAGAGCTAGATCAATCTTGGTGAGAAATCAAACAAGCCGTGAATGAGCTGCCCATAAAAAGGTGCCGGGAGCAAACAACTAAATTATTCTATATCTTCAGAGAACAAGTAATCCCTCCCTGACGGAAGCTATTTCTAAAATGAAATATGAGTATGGTGTCCAATTCTTTTTGTGAATCGCATATGGTTGTGAGCATCAAACTTAGCAAAGACGAGGCAAAAATAGAAAACTACAATCCAAACTCGTTAATGAGCACTGGTGTGTGTAAAGTCAATGCAATATCAACAAGCAGAATGCAGCAATATGGCCGAGGAAAGATGCTCCATTTCAACTTATTGTCTGTCCCAGTAATTCACGGACAGTGTGATATCGAGAAAATAACCAGTAGCAAATTACATCAAGGAGATAAATCATTAAAGATACCATTAGCCCAACAGAAGAGGACCCTGACAAGCTTCCATATGCAATCAGGATCTTGGTGAGAAATCAAACAAGCCGTGAATGAGCTGCCCATAAAAAGGTGCACATTTACCTAGGATGATTTACGCACAAAAAAATGGCAGAAAGAGAGACAAAACAGTCACGCCACATGATGATGATGGCCAACAGAGAGATAATATGAGTGAAGGTTCCAGGACACGGTATAGTGGATGGACCTTCTAAGGAAGACTTATGGGAGGACAGAGAGGAGGAGCATGGAAGAGAAGGCAGATTTAAAACAGGGAGCACTGAGCCAGCCAGGGAGTGGGTAATATGTGAAACCACAAGCTAACATTACATGCAATGGAGATGATCACAGTTAGGTTGCCTCCACCAGCTGCCACCTCCAGAACCCAAAGCACAAATGAAGAAGCTTTAATAATGAAGAGGCCAGGGGGAGCTAGGTGGTGCAGTCGATAGAGCACCAGTCCTGAAGTCAGGAAAATCTCAGTTCAAATCTAGCCTCAGATACTTAAAAATCCTAGCTATGTGACCCTGGGCAAGTCACTTAATCTCAATTGCCAAGGAAGGAAGGAAGGAAGGAAGGAAGGAAGGAAGGAAGGAAGGAAGGAAGGAAGGAAGGAAGGAAGGAAGGAAGGAAAGAAGGAAGGAAAGCGCTTCCATTTTATTCAGGGCATAAGCAAAAACAGAGCAGGAGACAGAGACAGATGGAGATAGAGACAGAGAGCGACAGAAACAGAGGGAAACAGACAGAGGGAGACAGTGAGACACAGAGATAGAGAGAATGAGAATAAAGCCCGGCCTTCTCCAGGAGGTCGCACTTGAGGGGAGCTCAGAAAGAAGCTAGACATTCCAGTCTAAGAGGTGGAGGGAGGAGAGAATTCATTCCAGAAATGGGTGAGGCAAGGAGAGCCCACTTACATAAAAGCAGGGAGATGAAAGATGGGATGTTGTTTATGCGCAACAACAAAGAGGACAGTTCCACTGGAACAGAGTACCTGAAAGGAAGTAGTGGGAAATGGCACAAGAAAGGTGGGGAAAGAAAGGTAGACCTGGAACTTTAAGTGATGGCCTCAGGATCACGTCCCAGGGGCAACAGGGAGCCATCGAAGTACCTATGGCAGAGGGGAGGAAGTGATGTGGTCATATCTGGACTTCAAGATCACTAGTGGCTGAGTGGGGAACGAATCGAATCGGGGAGACGCTGAAGGCAGGGAGACCAATGTAATCATCTGGACAAGAGGTGATGAGGGCCTGAACTAGGATGAAATTAGGCCATGGGAGTGGAAAGAGGTGGGATCAATAAGAGCTGCCCATTGACTGGAAATGGGCTATGAGATGGAACGAAGAGTCGGGGTTATGGCCCGGGTGACAAGAAGGATCGTGGGGAAGTCTGGAGATGGGGCAAGTTTGGACAAACACACTAAGCGCCATTTTAGCCCTGTTCAGTTTGAGATAACACATAAGAGAGAGATCAGGGCTGAATATGTGAATAATGATATTAATAAGAATATTAATAGCTAACATTTTCATAGTGTGAAGCAAATGTGAATGAATGAATGAATGAATGAATGAAAAAGCATTCATGAAAGAACTGACTGTGCAGGGGAGACAAAGAAGAAACTAACCAGCTCCTCCTCTGGAGGAGGAGGAGGAGCTTTTGCTCTAATTGGAGGACGGCTGCAAAAAACTTCTACAGCTGGGAGTCATCTACTTAGGGATAACAGAAGCCATGGGAGCCGATGAAATCATCCCAAGACGGGGAGAAGAGAAGAAAGACGAACAGAGCTCTAAGAAGCATCGACACTTGGGGAGAGTGTCACAGTCTGACAAAGGAGACGGAGGAGTGGGACGTGGAAAAAACGGGGACAGTCACTTTATCGAGGACGCAGTGCTAGGAGCTAACTCCAGAAAAAGTACCAGAAAAATGGAGAAAAAGAAATCCCCTTCCAAATGGCCAAAAGCCAGCCCACACCAGGCCCGGAGAGAGCCAAGCTGAAAGGGCTTCTTGCAGAAAGGGAGAACTTAATGAATAATTAGGGAGACGTCCCCTGTGCCTGGTTAGGTGGAGTTAAAATAGTCAAAATGTCAAGACTTCCCAAATCACTTTAGAGCTCTAATGTACAATCAGCTTTCTGACTGATGGGCCATTTAGGAGAATGAGATCCAGTGACATACCAATCACTCAAGGACGTGGGACTTCATCGGCGGGGGAAGTTTCCCCACTGCCACAAAGCATTAACCATCTATAATTTACCATCTCGGAGAAATGCCGCGGGCTCAGAGAGCCGCGGTGATCCATCTGGCGTGGCACAGCTAGTGAAAGAGGGGGAACTTGAACCCAGGGCTTCCCTGACTCTGAGTACCTGCCACGCCACACTGCCCCAGATAAAAACGGCCCAATCTGTGTGGCAAATAAAGGACCAAAAATAACAAGGGGAGCGATGCAAAAAGAAAGATGGAGGGGCGTCCTGGCAAGTGGCTATCCCCAAAATGACCCGGTACTAGATAAAACTAGAAAGGCAAAGGAGCACCCGCAGGAGAGAATCCTGAAAGAGCCACGTTCAGGGACGAGGGCCATGATCGAGCCGGCAAATCTCACGTGACACCGGGGACAGAAATTCCCTAAAAATCTCACAGCAAATTTTCCGGTTGATAAATGATTAAGGGATACAAACAGACAATTTTCAGATGAAGAAATTAAAGCTGTTTCTAGTCATATGAAAAAATGCTCTAAATCACTGGTGATTAGAGAAATGCAAATGAAGACAACTCGGAGGTCCCACTCCACACCTCTCAGATTGGCTAAGATGACAGGAAAAGACGTTGGGTGTGGGAAACCCGGGACATGAATATATTGTTGGTGCAGTTGTGAGCCGATCCAACCATTCTGGAAGGCCATCTGGCACTGTGCTCAAAGGGCTATCAAACTGTGCATCCCCTTTGTTCCAGCAGTGTCTCTACTGGGCCTGTATTCCAAAGAGATCTTAAAGGAGGGAATGGGACCCAGATGTGCAGAAAAGTTGTAGCAGCCCTTTCTGTAGTAGCAAGAAACTGGAAACTGAGTGGATGCCCAGCAGCTGGAGGGTGACTGAATGAGGAATATTATTGTTCTATAAGAAATGATCACCAGGCTGATTTCAGAGAGACCTGGAGAGACTTACATCAACTGAGGCTGAGGGAAGTGAGCCAGGAGATCATTTACACAGCAACAAGACTATACAATGATCAACTCTGATGGACGCGGCTCTCTTCAAATGAGATGATTCAGGTCAATTCCAATGGTCTGGTGACAAAGAGAGCCACAGAGGACCGTGGGGACTGAGTGTGGATCACAGCATAACATTTCCCCCTTTATTGTTGTTATTTGCTTGCTTTTTTTCTTTCTCCTTTTTTTTTCCTTTTTGATTTTTCTTGTGCATCGTGATAAATGTGGAAATACATTTAGAAGAATTGCACCTGTTTAACCTACATTGGATTGCTTGCTGTCTAGGAGAGGGAGGGGAAAAAATAGGGAACGCAAGATTTTGCAAAGGGAAATGCTGAAAACTATCTTTGCACGTGTGTGAAAAAATAAAAAGCTATTATAAAAAAATTATGGCAAGAGGGCCGAACTGAGCCCCGAGGCCCATCTCACGCTAGAGACCGTCATCAGTTCCACCTGGATCGATGAACAAAACCAAGAGCAAATACGTTTTTGAAAACAGTTGAAAAAATGGGTTAGTAGGGGAGCAGTAACGAGCTGTGCAGCTCAGCTCAAACCGTGTCCTAAATCCCGCTTGGATCAATGAACCAAACCAAGGGAAAAGAATTTTCAAAAAACACCAGAGAGGCAATTCAGGAGCAGGCACTGGTGGAGAAAGGGAAGCGCCACAAGGCCCCCGGCAGCCAAGGGGAGAATAGTAAAAGAAGGCCCCCAGAGGAAAGGAAGGTACCCTATTGTGGTCACCCTTAAATCAGGGCCTAGGGGAGAGCCGGTTGGCCTTGGCTGGGACTGGGGCTGCTGGGCAGTGTTGGATGCTCACTGGGTGGTAGAAGGAGATGGAGACTTGAGCTGATTGGGTTGAAGAAACAAAAGGCCAGAAAACATTTCTGAAAACTAAAGGAGGGAAGGAAAGGATAGAGATAAAAAAACCAAACCAGGGCTTCCCTTGCCTCCCACAGCATCTCCTGCCCTGTCAGCTACTCAGCAAGAGGGAGAGCCGCCTCTCCCAGACTCTCCCTGCGCTGCCCTCTGGAAGGGATGTTTCAGCCCCGTAAGACGACCGAGAACACTGAAAGTAGTTCCGATGGCTTGGAAATGGGAGTGGCTTTAGGCAAGTATTTGGGGGAAGCTGCTAAGATCTGACTTTCCTTGTAAGCCAGCTAATGGTAGTGAGCCAGCAGGGCAGGCTGGGGACCCAAGGGGGCTTCTATAGGCTGCCCTCCTTTAGAGCCCACATTTATATAGCATTCTGAGCTTTGCAATACCCTTCATGTGGATTGAAAAATCATTTAAAAAGCACTTTTCTAAATACATGTAAAGACAGTTTTCAACATTCATTTTTGCTTCCTCCCCCCAAGGCAATTGGGGTTAAATGACTTTCCCAGGATTACACAGCTTGGAAGTACCATGTCTGAGGCCAGATTTGAACTCGGGTCCTCGGGGCTGGTGTTCTATCCACTGCACCATCTAGCCGCCCCTCAACATTCACTTTTGTAACACTTTGTGCTCTAAATTCTTCTCCCTCCCCTCCCCAAGACAGTGACCAATCTTGTATATGTTGAATAGTGCAATCCTTTCATATTTCTGTATCTGTCTTGTCGTGCAAGAAAAATCAGTGCAAAAGAAGAAAAAACAAGCAAATAACAAAAAAAGAGGAAAATCCTCTGCTTTGATCCACATTCAGTCTCTATAATTCTCTCTGTAGATGCCATTTTTCAATCCCGAGACTATTGGAATTGTCTTGAATCACCATAGAAAATACATTTTATTTCCAAGAAAACCAGTTATATTGTGTAATTATCAAAATACTTTTAAAAACCGTTCGTGGGCTTTAGATTAGAACCACTGCTCAGAAAAAGGATGAGGCAGCTAATAATAATAATAATAATAATAATAATAATAATAATAATTGTATATATGCAAGAGAATGAGAATGCAGCTCCCCTGTTTTGCTCTGAGAGAAGATCAGGGAATAAAGTGACCTGAATAGTTTATTATGATGGAATCTTGTAGGACACTGACGTGCTTATGTTGGAGGAGAGCATTTAGTTGAATCAATGGTTCACGTGGACTTCGTAACATGATCCTTTCAGCTCCCCGTGAGGTAGATAATGTTTTGATCCCTATTTTAAAGAAGAGGAAACTGAGGCAGTTTCCACAGCTGGGCAGGATTTGGACATGGGGCTTTCTGACGGCTAAATACAGCCCCTCTAGCCACAGCCTCCCCCCCCGGCTTTGGGGGTCTAGGGTAATCACAGCACCCATCCCTCAGGGCTGGCGTGAAACCCAATGAGGGAGAATTTATGAAGCCTTTTCAGGAGGTCTGGCACACAGAAGGAGCTTAATAACCGTCTGCTCCTTGGCCTCCCAGGCTGTCTCTCCCCCCCGCCCCCAAAACAGAAGGCTTTGTCCTGTATTGGATGGAAAAGCAGGAGATTACCCGATGTGAGCTGGTTCCTCTCTGGAGCCTTTCTTCCTCCCCTCCCCTGCCACCTGAGCCCTGAATCTCATTCCCCCGGCCTGCCTCCAGCTCTCCTCCCAAGTCGCCCTTGCATCAATTATCCTGTGTCTCCTGTCCTCCATCTATCTCTTCCTCATCTCCATATCTCCATGGGCTGCCCCCCCCCTCTGGCTACATGAATGCTCAGGGCTCCCCCTAGCCTTTCAAGAAAACAAAATCAAGCATTCTCTGCTCTCCTGGCTCCGGCCCCCGACTCTCCGAAAAGGCTAATCTATGCAGCAGTCACCCTTCCCGGCCATCACTCTTTAGCTGTCTCCCAGCTTCAGGTCCGGGATCATTCTGTGACCTGACAGTCACTTTAGGAGGAAGGAAGAAGACTGAGCAAAAGAAATCCGGGAGGTGGGGATTGTGGGGGACACGAAAGGGAAGAAAATGGAGGCTTAGAGAGTAGAGAACCATGTAACCCACGGCTCCGTGGGTCACAGAATTGCAGAAAAAGACCGTCAGCCTAGAGTTGGAAGGACCTTGAGAGGTGATGCGATCCAAAAACCTCATGTTACAGAAAGGGAAACCGAGGCAAGCCCAGACAGGGGAACTCACAGATATACTTGGCGTCAAAGTTGGGATCCACATTCAGGTGCCACACTCCAAAGCTAGAACATGGCTGAGGCTGTGGAGAGCCCAGGGCCACTGTCCCCAAATGCAGTACTCTCATTGAGGGATGTTCCCAGGCCAGGAGGCACATTCACATAGTGCATATTGGGAAAGGCCCAAATGAGACTGTGGGGCCTGGCCGGGCTGGGCCAGGGATGGCCAAGGACACCCAAAGACGGCACTGCCTTAAGCCTGAGCTGCGTTTGAGGCAGAAGCCCTTCTGGAGTGCCGTTCCAGCCAGAGGCCTTAAGGTTTGCAGAGCCCTTTCACATAGGTCTCTCACGTGTTCCTGGGGCAACCCTGCGAGGTGAGTGCTAGGATTTTATCATCCCCATTTTCCAGAGGAAGAAACTGAGGCTAGGAGAGATGAAAGGACTTGTGCAAGGTCCCAGAGTGAGTGAGGAAGGATCAGACTCTGGACTTCCTGCACCCAAGGCCAGCGCTCCCTCCCTTGCACCCCATCGGTGACCAGAGGAGCTCACGCCACCTCCAGATGGCCCCGCAGCTCAGTGTGGGCCAAATCCCCTGGGCCCGAGATTGATTGTTCAGCAGCTTGATCGGCTTCCTCTCCGCTCCCGGCTACACCTTCCCGCGCCTCCAGCAGGGCTCCAAATCAATCTTCCGGCTCGACAGCCGGCCTGCGTGCTGCATCTCTAATTCACTCAAGTGTCACAGGCTGAGAAGGGACGGGAGGGGCTGTCCAGTGGCAGCGGATCGGGGAGGACCCCAGCGGCCGGCCACACGCAGCACTCGGCTTCCCGGTCTGATCCGCAGAGGCATCCGACGACAGCGATCGTGTCCCAGGGTCCGGGCCGACATCATCATCCTGGCGTGGTTCCCACTCGGTGCCCACGGTCCCAAAAGCCGGTACAAGGAGGGCGAGGGACTGATCGTGGGCCCATGACAGATAAGATCCCAAGCTGTCCTGAGGACAGAGATGACTGGGATGGGGGCCCACACAAGGAGCTAGAGCAAAACTAGAACCAAATAGACATCGGTATCCCGAGACGGGAAAAGAGCCAATAGATGGGAGGCTTCCGAGCCGAGCACTTGGACCTGCTGCCACTCGGTGGGGCCTTGGGTTAACCGGCCAGTCACTCTGGGGAGAGGGGCGTGTGGAAGCACACCATCTAGTCGGTCTAAACGGGCTCTTCCGGGACGTGTGGCCCATTGCTATGAGTGGTGGGCCCGAGCCAGCCGGGTCTCCGGCGCCCTCTGGGATTCTCCTCCGTGCCTCGCCCCAGTGCTCCAGTTGAGATTCATCTCAGGATCTTGGGATGGCCGGGTTTGAGAAGCCCCAGTCATCTCCCAACCCAGCTTGGCTTCCAATCAGTTTTTTTCACTGGACGTTGGGATCAATGGGGCACACCCACAATGACCTCCTTTTCCTGAGCAGTCCCCTGATACCTCTCTGACGTTGCCCCGAGGTAACCCCAGCCACAGCCATGGCTCCGGCCAACGAGGGACAGCCCCCGACAGCTCCCCGAGGGGGCCAAGAAACCAGCGATACCGGAAAGCCCGGGGAATAGCATCTGCTGGGGAAACCGTGGCCAAGCGGGGCCGCTGGCACCTGCCTTCTAAGCATGTGGGCAAGGGGCCTCTGTGTGTGGCTGCTGGGTAATGAATGCTTGGGGAAGAAAGTATGCAGAGCTTTGCAGGGGAGCCCGTGCCGAGAGCCAGGGGCTGGGAAATGGGGACACTTAATGCCAGGGCGGCTTCCAGATGAGAGGGCCCAGCCACCCAAAGGCAGGAGAAGGCTGGCCTACAGAGTAAGGAAAAGTGGGGGCAAATGGCCCCGGGGGAGGACAGAGCCACAGACTCCCTTCTCCAGTATGGAGGTGACAACTCAAGGTGTCATCCCGGAGGGGACAGCTGGCTGAACCAGGAAGGAAAGCTTGTTTTCCTAAGAACGAGTCGCTGTCCAAAATGAAAGAGAATCCCAGGTGTCACTTACTGCCCCTCTCCAAGTCTCCACCAGTTTTACTGGGGAGCAAACTGAAGAAAACAGACCTAGATGGGGAAGGCGGGCACTGACCCGGCCATCCCCAGAAAAGCACCAGACCCAGGGGGCAGACCGCGGAGCCGGGCCCAGCGCTGGCTCCCCAGCATGGCCTCTGACCCCAACTGGGAAGGAGACTTCGTCTCCATCCTCAGGCATTTCTACAGTTTACATTAGTAAAAAGCCAGATGTGGGAAAACTGGACTCCCAGCAGGTTAACCTTTGAACTGGCCCCCCATTTCTTCCATCAACTCAGGCGCTCAAGCTAGGAGCTTTCTCGGAGTTTCTACAAAGGCTTGAGTACGGCCGTTCCAAGGAACTGCCGCCCTTTGGCCCAAAGAACCAAAAGCTTGGAGAGAAGTGGGTGCCATCTTCAACTCCAAGCCCCTGACCCTGACTGGGCAGCCACCAGGTACGAGGCCCTCTGTATTGACTGAGGGAAGGGGCTATCAGAGGAGAGAGGGATCAGCAATGGACAGAAGGTAGCAAGAGGCTCACTTGGGCCACTGTCAACAAGAGCTGCCGCAAGGCGGGAAGGACTGCTGGGAAAGGGAATGGCTTCCCTCTCCTTGGGGGGGGGGGGACTAGGGGAGGGAAGAGCTGCTGGAGCAGTTTTTAAGACCAGGGAGGAAGGGATTCTTATTCAGATATTGGTCATCAAAGCCCTTCCAGTTCAGAGGATGTTAGTCAGGAAAGTGAATCAACAAATGAATGAATGAATGCTTTTTGGACAAAGAGAGTGAGCCCAGGCCAGGGGCCTCCTTTCCACTGGGATGCAACCCTGGGGGCTGTTAGAGTCACGAGGTCAGAGGTTACAGAGATGGAAAGTCCCCAAAAATACCGGGACTCTCTCCCACTACCAGAAGCCAAGACAATCCACCCAGATAATAAGACACGTAAAAATGGTCCCGATTGTCTTGTGGATGGAGTTGTGAACTGATCCAGCCATTGTGGAGAGCCATTGGAAACTCTGCCCAAAGAGTACTCAAATTATGCATACTCTGTGATCTGGCAGTCTCACTACTGGGTCTGTATCCCAAAGAGATCATAAAAGAAGAACCAGACCAGGCAGCTAGGTGGTGCAGTGGATAGAGCACCAGGCCTGAAATCAGGAGGACCTGAGTTCAAATATGACCTCAGACACTTCCTGGCAGTGTGACCACGGGCAAGTCTCTTGACCCCAACTGCCTCAACAACAACCAAAAATAAATAAATAAAAAAGAAAGAAAGAAAGAAGGAAGGAAAAGGACCCACAGATGCAGAAATGTTTATAGCAGCCCTTTGGGTAGTGACAAGGAACTGGAAACAGAGTGGACACCCACCCATCAGTCGGGGAATGGCGGAACAAGCTGTGGTATATAAATGTAATAGAATATTCTTCTGCTGTAAGAAATGATGAGCAGTCTGATTTCAGAAAAGCCTGGAAAGACTTCCATGAACTGATGCTGAATGAGGCGAGAAGAACCAGGAGAACACTGTGCACGGAACAAGATCACATGATAATTATGACACCGGATTTAGCTCTTCTCAGCGATACAACAGTCTAAGACGATTCCCGAGGTCTCATTCACATCGCTAGAAAGCTCTGGGGTCTGAAGAGACATCACAGTCCCCTATTTTCACTTTTTTGTTTGTTTTTTTTTCATGGTGTTTTCCTTTTGTGCTGCTTCTTTCACAGCATGACCAATGCGGAAATACGTTGAACGTGATTGTACATGTACAACTTACGGCAGATGGAGTGTTGTCTTGGGGGGCAGAGAAGGGAGGGCAGAAGGGACAGAAAACGAAACTCAAAAATCTTATTAAAGTAAATGTTGAATGAGATGATCCAGGCCAGTTCCAATGCTCTTGTGATGGGGAGAACCATCTGCACCCAGAACTGAGGGTGGACCACAACAGAACATTCTCACTCTTTTTGTTGTTTGTTTTGTTGTTTGGTTGTTGTTCGCTTGCATTTTATTTTCTCATTTTTTCCCCCTTTTTGATTTGATTTTTCTTGTGCAACAAGCAAACTGTACGCATATATTGGATTTGACATATATTTTAACATGTATAGCATATATGGGACTGCCTGCCATCTAGGGGAAGTGGGGGGAAGGGGGAATTGGAACAGAAGGTTTTGCAAGGGTCCGTGTTGAAAACTTACCCATGCAAATGTTTTGAAAATAAAAAGCTTTAATAAAGAAAAAAAGTAAATGTTGAAAACTATCTAGACGTAACTGGAAAAAGTCAAATACTATTGGGGGGCAGAAGAATCACTATGATTATTATCTGGTGCCAATGTCTGTCAATTTGAGCTCCGCAGCATCACACCCCCTTCTCCTGACACTCTCCACACACACACACACACACACACACACACACACACACACACACACACAGAGGACTTCAGCTCTTCACTTTTGAACTGTTAAAATAGCCGGGGGTGGGGGGAAGCACCTGCCTGCCTCAGGTCTCTCCCCAATCCAGTCCATCCTCCATTCAGCCTCCAAAATGATTTTTCTAAAGTACAGGCATTGACCCCCCTACCCAATAACCTCCAGTGGCTCCTTATCGCCTCCAGGATCAAATAGAATATGTTCCGTTTCGCACTCCAAGTCCCATCCTCCCTTTCCAGGTTTCTTACACCCTACTCCCCAGGCAAATCCTCCTCTAGCCAGTGAGCCTGGACTCCCGGCGGTCCACAAACAATCCCCTCCGCCTCTGGTCGTCCCCCAGGCCTGGACTGCTCCCCCTCCCCTGCTCTGACCACCAACCACTTTGGCTTCCCTTAAATCCCAAGTCCAATCACTCCTCGTCCCTGGTCATTTAAGGGCCTTCCCTCCAACTGTGATTTCCCATTTATCCCCCAGAGAGCTTATCTCATATATATCTGTCTACATGTGGTCTCTCCCACTAGATCGTAAGCTCCTTGAGGTCTGGGACTGCCTTTTGCCTCTGTATCCCTAGCACTCAGCACGGTGCCTGACCAGTGGACTGCTCTATCACATATTTTGCTTGCAGAGCTCAGGGGGCTGAGAGCAAACGACACCAAAAAATGACACCTCGTGAACTTGCACTGGGACCTCGCGGCATCCCCCAGATCCCCCAGATGCCAACTGTCTCTGAGGATGGCGGTCATGTGACTTCTGACCAGTCTGGAGCTGCCAAAGGTTTCAGGAAGGACTCGGTTTGAAATGGCAGGCCCTAGGGATAAATGCTGGACATCAGAGACCTTGGCTGAACCTCTGAGCCTCTGAGCCTCTCCTCCCTCTCTGAGCCTCACTTTCCTTCCCTGTCCATGACTGGGCTCTAATGTTTGGGCTACCCAAACTGAAAGCAACCCCAGGCAACACTGCCATGATCCAAGTACTTGGGAAGTTCTCACCCTTTTGAAAAAATACAATCTGTAGATTTAGTCGCAAGGGGCTTCGGGTCATCTCGTCCAACCCCTTAATTTAAGAGTGGGGGGAAGAGACCCAGAAAAGGAACTGGACTGCCTGAGGCCCCACAGGAAGTGGCAGAGCCAAGATTCAAACCCAGGCCCTCGGGTTCCAAGTCTCCCCCTCTTCCCATTGTGCTCTGCTGCCGTGAATAATCAGGGCTCAAGAAAATGGCAGAACAGCAAGACGTATGGCTCCCATATGTCTCGAGAATAAGTCCGAGCAGTCTATACTGCCTTTAACAATAGGGCTGATGAAATATAGAAGGGAAGAGGGGGCCCCGGGAAAGGCGCCTTCATTTGGACTTGTGACCGGCATCATGGGAAGCACTGCGGTCCCAGGCCAAGGAAGTCCCACGATTTGGAGGGCAAGCCTCTCGGTGCCGGGCCGCTTCTCGCCAGCGGTTCGTACTTTCTCTGAAATCCTGGCCCATCACCAAGAAGACTTTTTCAGGAGGGGCCAGGGGGGTTCTAAGGGGCGTTCACAAGCGGGAGCGAGGCAGCCGGATTCCTGAAACGGTTTGGCTCCAGGGAGGCGATTACTCGTACCACCCCTCAGCGAGAGCAGGCAACTGGGCCTCTGGGCCATCTGGAAGGGCCGGAGCCGATGGCCGAGCCTTAAGGGCTTCCACCAGAAAGCACGTTCTCATCGAGCGTGCTGGAGGAACGCGGCTCGCTCCACTCCGGGCCTTGGCCAACTCTGGACTGCGATCATTTACTAAATACAAGCGGCTAACCACAAACACATGGCAGGGAGATCAAGGAAGAAACATGGCAGAAAAAGCCCTTCCCCCAGGAGCCCAGGCCGGAGTGGGGGGTCTGCAGGGCCCACCTGCCAGGACTCCGGACAGCCCATAGCAGGGAAACGGAGGCCTCGGGAGGCAGGAACGTCCTGTTCGATACTCCCTAGCGGTGGGATCCTGGGCAAGGCTTCTCCCTGCTCCGGCCTCAGTTTTCTCAGCTTTAAAACAAGGAGTTGGACTCCATTACCCCTCCAGGCTTTCTGGCTCTCGAGCTGATTTTCTGACCTTGGGCCTAGCAATTCCGAGCTCATGAGTGTTCAGGACCTGGACCCCCAGGGGCCTCGCTGAGGTCTATGGGCTCCTTCCCAGACTGTACTTCAAAGCATAAAATTGGAACCACAGGACGGCAAAGGAGGTTGGGGGTTGGACAAAAGAAAGATGCAGTTGTTTCCCCAAATTCACAGAGCCCGTGAAATGTACCCACAGACCCTGGATTAAGAGCATGGGGAGAAGGGAGCAGTCACTGAGGGGGAGGGCCCAAGGGGGAAAGAAGAACCCCAAGTGAGCAGAGGCTGCTGGGCCTGAAGTGAGGGAGAGAAAAACAAGCCATAAAATACAAACTGAGAGAGAGGAGAAAGAGGAAGGGAGGGAGGCAGGGAAGGAGGAAAGGAGGGAGCAAGAAGGGGAGGGCGGGAGGGAGAAGGCCATTGGCTTTGGATGTCAGGTGTTCCCTGACCTTGGACAGAGGAGTTTCAAGAGCCCAGTGTTGTAGAAACCAAATTCCGGGAGGGAGGGAGGGGAAGGAGGGCAGGGTGGTTGGAAAAGGGGGAAGGGGCAACATCCAAGAGCCCCGGGTCGCATGCCTGGCCCAGCCTCCCTGCCTGGCCACAGGGGTGGGGCGGGGGGGCTCCCCAGAGACGCGGACTAGTCCCACCCTGTCTCTTCCCAGGGGAGCGAGATCTGAACTCGGGGGCTTTGCCTCCAAGTGAAGCGTTCTTGGCCTTGGCCTCTCACTGCCCCCCACATGCTGGGATCAACGGAGCTGATGCCTCAGAGCCACTCCAGTGGGCAGGAAGCATTTATTAAGCACTTAATGTGTACAAGGCACCATCTGCCACGCCTTAGGCGCCGAGTGAGGAAGAACTACAGGGCAGTACACAAGACCGGAGACAGGAGCATGGCAACAATGACCCCGGACTTGTGTTGTTGAAGAGAGACGAGTGTGCCTGGGTCCGTGTGCCCCCTCCCCACTACACCACATCCGGCCACACTCACCCATTTGACTCAAGGAGACTACTAAGCAGCCCAAGGAGGTCAAAGCCAGGGGATGAATTTATAAGCAGCACAGTCAAAATGGGCGCTGCAGCAGATGGAGTCAAGAAGACCCCAGTTCGAATGCTACATCTGTAGTTAGTGACCTCAGGCAAGTCACTTCATCCAGTCTGCCTTGATTTCCTCATCTGTAAAACAAGGAAATGACCGACCACTGCAGTGTCTTAGTCTAGAAAAGCCCAAATGGGGCCACGGAGAGCTGGACATGACAGAAATCAAGACAAAACCATGACAGCATGGTCAAGAGGCTCC
The DNA here is from genome assembly GCF_016432865.1 of Antechinus flavipes. Taxonomy (NCBI): domain Eukaryota; kingdom Metazoa; phylum Chordata; class Mammalia; order Dasyuromorphia; family Dasyuridae; genus Antechinus; species Antechinus flavipes. Next base: position 81,909,213 of record NC_067404.1, read on the forward strand.
CAGCACGCCAAAGGGATCTATAGAAAGACACAGAAAAGCGTTTCAGCGTCCATCTCTAGCCCGTCCTGGCTCTGAGGTAGGGACAGAAGCGCCCCGGCCGACGAAGACTTCACTCATCACATCCCTTCACGGAAAACATCCATCCGTCTCTGTGTTCTCCTCCCGGCGCCATTTTGGTCCAGGTTGTTCCTCTCAGTCAACGCACCAGGGATGGGGAGGGGGACATTTGCTTCCTGTAGCTCTCTGACCTTTCCCTGTTTGCCAAGTCCCAGAGTAGCCCATCTGCCGTCCCTCACTCTCACTGCGCCACACGGCCCCTTCCTTGGCTACTCATCGATTCTCCGGGCCGTTGTTGCACCCAGGCCATTGGGGGTGACGCGTTTTGTCTGACTCCCGCCCTGGAGCCCCCTGGGACCTCCGTAAGATGCTAAACAGAGCCTGGGACTGCAGTCAGGCCGACTTTGGAGAAGAGAAGATAATTGAATATCAAGCCCCAGTACTTGTATGAACATCCCTTAATGGAAGAGACGGCTCCCTTGTAAATGAACCCGTTATATTCATTTTCATCTTCCCTCGGCTTCATTTAAATGGCTCAGACTGGTCTTAGGGGAGAAAAATGCCCCTGGATATAATGAAATCGCCCTTAAGAGTACCGCAAACCCCTTAAAATCACATGTTTCCAGAAAATCTATAATTCTGATTAAAGTAACAATGATTGTCCCAAGATTAATAATCCTGTGTGAGGCTCAGATCAGGCCCCCTTTAGAATGGCTACAAATGAACCTATAATACAGATGGCAATCGTGGTCCTCACGTGGTGGCTCCGGGGCCGTGAGCCATTTTTCCCAAAGAGGGAGCGAGCCCCCGAAGTTCATCTCCAGAGCCCCCTCCCCCTCCGTGAACACCTTTCTATGCCGTGCACGTAACACAGCAGCCCGATGTCCTAGGCTCTAAGACGGAGCTAACAAATGAAGCCCCTAGAACCAAGCTGTTCTCCTAAATGCTCCCGAGCCCCCTGTGAGCGAGCTACAGACAATTTCCCAGGGCCTCCGGACACATGCCCTGAACAGAGCAGGCCCTGCCCGGCCTCCCCATTTGGGTCAATAATCAGGCAGCATCCTCCTAGGCTCCCCAGGTTAAGGGCCTGGGAGCCACTTTGGCTCCATCTCTTTCCTCTCCCCGATTTACCCCTTCAAGTGCTAGCATTTCTCGGTCCCATCAAGTGCGAGCATTTCTGGGTTCCGATGCCTCTCCCATTCACCTTTTCCTCTCCACAGCTTCCTCCGGGCAGGGGCTACCTGGAGCCCCACACAAAAGCCTCCCTCGCCCTGCAAGCTCCCCTAAAGGCCACGGGCAGTCAGTGACCTCCAGAAATAGCCTTTTAGCAGGTTACGCACCTGCTCAAGAACCCACTACCTCGCTACATTATTGCCACTTGTCTCATACCCAGTAGGAGAAGGGCTCCCATTTTGAGTTTTAAGGCAAATATCCTCTCAGTAGCCCTGCAAAGTAGGTAGCACTGAGTGTTGTAACCACACTGGATAGACTATCAGCGAGTGAGTTTGACTTCAATTCCCGGCAAAATTCTGAACTCGATTACTAGGAGTCTAGTTACGGGATCGCCGGCCTGGGTTCATCCAGATGATTCACGTGGACGTCTGTGCCACGGTGTGGATCAACAAAGCTGAGCAGGAAGAGCAGCAGGGGGCCCCCAGCCTGCACCTCTCCCCAGCTGCTGGGTCCTGTTGGGCTCCCAGGATGGCCTTTGGAGCAGGGAAAAGTCCACGGTCCACCCTTGAGTGGTCCTGAAGTAGATCATTATCCTGACTTGGCCGCCCCTGGGGGAGAAGCGCCCCCAATGATGGATGGGCAGATCCAAAGCTCAGAGCCACCTCCTCCAGGGTTCCCTTGCCTTTGTCACAGTGACTGAAGCTCACTCATCCTGTCCAGAGGCAGACCCCGCTCCCCATCCAAGAAAAGGGGGGATGGAAAGAGAGTGGTGGCTGCCATGCAGACAGGCTCCCAAGGTATCACTGACAGATGTATTTTACTGGTCTCTTCATATTGATTCTGCATCTCTTTCTCCCGGGGGAACAAAAGCTCCCCGAGAGCAGGAGTTGCTTCGTCTCTGGGTCTCCCGACACCAGGCCCGGCACCCAGCCCAGAAGAGCCACCCCGGGAACGCTAGGTCAGAAACCCGGCAAGCTGCATGTGGTGGTAAAGTCAGACAGACCCAAATTTCTCAAAGCCCAAAGCACAGAGGGGAATGACCAAGATGAACCCTAAGCACAGAGCCGCAGGCCAAGGTAACACACGGACGAAAGCCAAGGCCCGACGGTTTCCCCAAGCCAGGGCCTCAAGATGCCAGTTCCCATAGTTGCCAGGTCATGCCTCTGAGATTCCCTTCCCAACTGTGCCACGTGGTGGAGACCACAGCATGGCAAGGCTCCAGAGCACTCTGCCCTAGAGGTGCCAGCTGGGACCAAAGGAGACCCCCAAATCAGGTCTCAGAAGAAAGAGAAATCAAAAGAAGGGAGGGAAGTAGAGGGAAAGAGGAAAGGGAGGCAGGATGTATGTACAATGGAAAGATGGCAGAAATGGGCGGAGCTCTGAGCATAAAACAGATGATGAAATGGCCAAAGGAGAACATGGCCAGGAGACACATTGATGACCACATAGGAGCCTTGGTGCAAGTTCTAAGCTGAGAGGGTTAACTTCTCCAAAGAAAAGTGTCCAGTTGGTTAAAGGTCCAGGGAGCCAGTCATCCAGGATGCTGGTGGTCCAGGGCAGATGCCAAGCTAAGTCTCTTCTCCAGGACACCTGTGCCATTCCTTCAACTGAGCCTTACATGCCACAGTCCCTGCCTTGCCTAGCTGCCCCCTTCTGCTTCCAGCCACCAAGACTTCATTCAGTGGGGATGTGGCTGGAGACATCACGTACCTAGGCCTGGTCCACTGCAGCTCCAGAATGACCCTGCAGATCTGGGACGCCCGGGTCTTTCTCAGCTGAAGTGCTTGAGTGGCACCCCCTCAATTTCCCATGTTCACCTCAGGGGCTTTTGGACCCAAATGTAAAACTTTCCATTTATGCCTTTTCAGTTCCATACTATGAGATTCGTCCAATGTTCCAGTCTGTCCATGTCACTTGGGACTCTCCATCATCCTCCCAAATGTCAGCAGTTCTTCTTCAGTCAAGGTCGTCTTCAAATGTGACGGGGATGGCATTTATGGCAGGTCATCGATAAAAACGTCCAGCAGCACAAGGACGAGCCCGGATCCCCGGAGAGCTCACTCCAGGCGCAGAGCGAATAATTAATGGCGACTCTGTAGCCAAACACTCGACCGCTTCCAAATCCCCCCCCATCGTACCACTGGCTAGCTCACAGCTTTCCATCTTGCTCACAAGAATGGCCCTGAGAATGGCAAATGTTTTGCTAAAATAAATAAACAGGTAAACCGTTTCCTACATGCTGTTGCCAGCGGCGTGCCATCCGCAACTCTCGTGGGCATGCCCCCAAGCCCTTGATCCCAATCCCGAGGACCAAAGTCCCATCCGGAGCCTGTCCCAGATCTCCGGTCCGTTCCTCCCATCCTGTTGACACCGAACCCGTCCCAGCTCCCCTTTGAGCCCGGCCATCCGACAGAGTCAGAATCTGTCTCTTCTCTCCTCTTCTAATCCCTGTCTCTCCATCCCCTCTGCGCTACAAATCTAGATAAACTTGATCGGCAGCATTCCCCTCGTCGACCGCTTTGGTAATCCCGCCAAGGAAGGAAACGCCGTGCACTTGATGAAACAAGGCTGGCCCTTTGTAGCCTGAATAATCATCCCTTTTCACCAAGTTCGATGCTTCCAGGACAGAGTTTAGGAGGGCCACGGGGCTTCCCTTTGCACATGCCCACGTCACCTAACGTGGCAGAACCCACCGTGTTGTAGAACTTTCCCGGTAGTCTGGATGATTCTTGAGGGCCTCCCGTTTGCAGACGCTATTCCTTTCCCCTTTTTGGAGCCCCTCTGCCCTTTCCCCACCTTAAGCTACTCCTTTGGTTTTTCCCAACCTTCCCAACATCACTAGCAGCAGCTGGACCGCTTGTCCCACCGTTACCATGAGAGGATGGAGTTGGTCTGGGTCAGGTGATTTCCATTCCTCCAGGGCAGCTGGCTGTTCTCTATCTCCCTACGGGTCTCCTGGTTAGTCGTGTTGGGGACCTTCTCTCCCGGAGGTGGCAGGAGTACCATGAGTGGGGCAGCTCTGCTTTCTCTTCACTATTAACGGCTACTCTGCGCCTGATGAACAGGGAGGGGCCCCAAACCCTTCCCCGAGCCTCCTTGTCCATGAGAAAACTTAAGAAACCCCCCAGCCCTGCTGCTTTCTGTCGCCTGGCCCTAGCTTTCCACGCCAACCTCAGAGCTCCCCGAGAGCACGCATCCTCCGGGCCCTGCGAGATCATACACACTCCTTGTCATCTTCTCGCCTCCCTGCTATCTTCTTTTCCACACGGCCCATTAACAACAGAACAGGAACGGGGCCTGAGACTGAATTGGTACAAGAGGCCCTGAGGGGTGGCCTGGGCCAGAGGTGTCAAATGGGCGGCCCATGACACTCCTGAGTCCAGACCAACCAGATGAAAAGGACCCGCTCCTGTCCGGTTTTAACATCTGGAGGTGGCCATTTTTTAAAAGAAGCATATAAATATGTGGTTTTGTAAGATGCGCAGCCTGCCTCTGTATGCTTTAATAGCCTCTATTTCTGCTCAACTTTTTCATTGAAAGGTTAAGTGACCTAACCAGAGTCCCACAGTCAGTGTGTCAGAAATGAGACTTGAATCCGGGACTTCCTGACTTTGAGATCAGCTCTCAGTAGCCTCTCTCCCACCTGGGCAACACAACAAACGTTGGGCTTCCTAGCAATGCCAGCCCATGGCAACGAATGCAGGAAAAGTACAAACAGCAGGGACAGACCCAGCTGACCCATACATCCACTCATCCCCCAAGAAAAAGCCTCCACTGTGCACACCTTGGAGGCTTGGACTGATGAAGGGGGCTGGGAAGCACAGAGCCTGGCCCTGCCACACAGCTCACAGGCTTCCGTGATGCCAAGGCCAGCTACCTTGCCAAGCCCCAAGCCATGATGCCTCTTAGCAAGGATCTGGACATCTCTGTGGCACTTGCAATTCTGCAAGATGTCGAAACGGGTCAGCTCGTCCCAGGAGGCAGCGGGCACCCCCAGCTTCATCTCAGTTTTACAGATGAACAACCTAGAGCTGGGGGCGGGGGGGGGGGGGAGGCGGGGCGGCACAAGACAACAACAAAGTAGGAGGTGAACAAGGAGCCCCAAACCCGGCTCTTCTGTGATGGTCCCAACAAAAAGGGGGAGACTCCCAGAGCACAGAATAGGATCCTGAGCAGAAGCCCAAAGTGGCCCAGCTGGGATAAGGCTCACCTTTCTGCTGGAGGGGGGAGAAGGGCTTCCTCTGTCTCCCTGGGCCAGCCTGTGTGCTGGGTAGGGGGGGCTTCAGTTCCCTTCCTTGGGCTAGCGCAGAACATGCACTCAGCCCAGAATGGGTTCCCCAAGCAAAGTGGAGCCATTCCGGCACCTGGGCAGCTGGCAGCCTGCCCAGGCAAACATGCCAGTGTAATGGGAGGAAGAAGGGCCCGGGTCCTGCCCGACACAGCCATGAGCCTCTCTTTCCATTCGCTCTACTTCTCCCGGGAGACTGAGGAGAGTGGAGGGACAAAGCCCTCCCCCAGCCAAGCCAGCCAAGCAGCGCTTCGAGCCCCAGTCCCCTGAGTTAGGCTTTGCCCAAAGTGGGCATTTCTGGGAGATAAAACCCAGATCCTGTCCGGTTGGGCTGCGATCACCCAGAAGGGCCGTTCACTTGGTAGGGTTACCGCCGGGTCCTGGAGAGGCCATGTCTGAAACAGTGCCTTGGATAGTATGAGGAAGCCAGCCTCAGGAAGCCTGAGTTCAAAGCCCAGCCCTGCCCCTCACTGTCCCATATGACCTCAGAAGAGACCTTGCTCTCTGGGCCTGGTTTCCTCACCTGGCAAACAGTGAGCTTAGACTTCCCAGCTTCCAAGCTTCTCTCTGGCCCCCCAAGATCTGGGGCTCTATTCCCTCTCTCCTCAAACCCTTTATCCAATCAGGTGGTGGAGGTGCCCACTGGGTGCTGCTGCCACCCTGAACTCCCCTGGCTGGGATTAAGAGGTCCCTGCAGAGTTAGATTCCAGGATACTGAGCTGAAAAAGCTGCCACCTCTCTATACCCTCCCCTTCCAAAAGCCAGTCCCTCAAGAGCATAACCTATGACAATAATAGCGGCCACGATCACTGTGGCCATTTCTAGGGTGCCCCAATGCTGGCCGAGACCTCCCTGGGAGGCGGGCACTATAGAGACCACCGCTCCTATTTCACAGATGAAGAAACTGAGACTCTGAGAGGTAGCGGGGCTCAAAGGGCTAGCACTCTTGGTAGGCCATCACAAGGGAGATGCCCACTGGGCACAAGAGTTCACATCATGCTCCTGGGACTTGTCCCAGAAGATGATTTGGTCGGCCACCCCGAGCATCCGAAACAAGGGCTGGGGAAAAGAGCAAACAACCAATGGCACGTCGAGGGGCAAAGTGGAAGAACTACTCCTGTAGTGCACGGCAGCCCCTGGCCTGCCGTTCGCCCGCTGTGGGACATTAAGCGGACCGCTCGCCCCCAATGGGCCTCCACTGCCTCTTTATCCACCCACCGAGGGGGTTGGAATGCAGGGGGCTCAGGGCTCTGTTCCTCCAGTCCCCTAAGATGCTTAGGATGAGGCGGGCCCTTGGGCGGCCCTCCGCTTCCCACTCCCCAGGCTGCTGTTCGAAGCCCCAAGGAGCCCCTGGATAAGATCTAACCTCCTGCGTGCTTTGCGATCCTTCAAGGGCTGCAGCTCGAGGCCCCGCTGTTCCAATTTCCCAGAGAGCCAAGGTTACAGGAATCCAGCTCGGGCTGTCTGCACACATCTGGCCTTCTCCTCCCCCAAGCCAAGGCTCTTCCTCCCTCCTCCCCAGCCCCCTCCCCCCACTGGGCCAGGCCTCCAGCAGCAGGGGCTTGAGGGGCAGAGGCCCCAGCAGCAGCTGGGCCCAGCCCAGGGAGAGAAGGGGGAGGGGAGCAGGGGGGGAGCAGGGAGAGGGAGGGAGGAGGCAGCCGAGTGGTGGGGGCCGTCCTTGGAAGGGATGGGCCCTTCAGCAGTCAGGTGCTTTCAAGCCCGGCCCTGCCTCAACTCCACACATGTTTCAAATCTTCCCTCAAAGGTTCCTGCCCCGCTCCAGGAGGGACGGCTTCCTCCCAGATGAGCAAAGGGCGGAGAGCTGATGCTGTGTCAGTGGGGGAGGGGGTGCCAGGCCGGTCGTGCCCTCCCTCCCGGCCTGCCACTTCTGCTCTCCGACCTGTAGGTGACCACAGGGCTCGGACCCCAGTACTCCTCAGGACAGATTTCCCTTCCCCTCTCCTTCTGAGCCAACCCCCCCCCAGGTGCCGGCCACTCTCCCGTCTCCAGGCCGTGGTCCCCATGCCCACGATATGCCCCCCCATCCAGGTCACCTGTCATGAGACCAAGTGGTAAGGCCCTTCTTCCTCCAAGCCTCCAAAGCATTCCCTTGGCTGGGTAGCTAATGGTTTGGCCTTGAAGGACCGGGCGTTATAGTTCTGTCACTCGCCCATCCCCACCCCCTACCCACTAGAGACAGAAACCCGGTGCCCCATAGACAAAACAAGCTGTCGCAGGGCTTGTTTTGGGGTCCCTGCTGAACGCCACGGTGGCTGGTGCTGTAGTCCTGGCAGACTCTGCCCTCCCTTCCCCCTCTCAAAAATGGTACCGATTTTTTTGTTGCCCTGGTTCTGAAAAAATCTAACTGGGCCCACGCGATTGCTTCTTCAAGATGATCCCTGCAGCGCCACTGAACCCAGCCTCTCCACTCCCTCTGCAGACACTTCTGGGGAAGGGCATGTTTTTGGGCCCCCCAAAAGTCCCCCCAAAGACAAGCTCACGTGTCTTCCAGCTGGAGTGGGATTCTTTTGTTTGCCTGAGGTTGGAGGGGTGCAAAAGCAGAAGCAGGCTGGGCTTTGTGGCGAGACTACAAGCAACAGAAAGCGAGCTGGCCGGCCGGGGTCCGAGACAGGGGCCCCACTGAGCAGAGGCGACACGAGGGAGTCGGGGAGAGCAGCCGAAGTCGGCTCGGGAAGGGAAAGGGTGTTTCCAGAGAGACGCTACAATGAAGGCTTCTCAAGAGGCCATGCCCTCCCAGGGTGCACTACTGCAGCCTTTCTTCCAGCATGTCACCCCAGGCCCCCCTCTAGCAACTCATAAAGGGGGCCCGGTGGATTTCAATCCTCAGACACTGATGTTGCCCTGGCCCCTTTGAAGTGCCTTCGATGCATCGGGGCATCGTCCTGCTGGGGCACAGCACGAGCCTTTGAGGGAGGGGGCAGAACCGTGGGCCCTGCTGCAAATGGGATGACAGAACAAAGGCTCCCAGCGAGCCTCCACCCCAGGAGTCCACAGCCATGGTGTCAGGGCCTCAAAGGGTCCCTCTAGGCCACCTGGAAAACCCCAAGCTACCATTAGCTATGGCCTCCTGGACTTTGTTCCGTTTGGCTAAACACTCCCGACTGTGTTTTCATCTGGCCCAGGCGCCCCGGGGAGCTGGATGTCGGCCACCTGGGTCCCAAAGGTACAAGCCTATTGTTTGCAGCTCGAGAGAAGTGACTTCCTGGGGTGGACCAGAACTCGAGCCTTCTGAACCCCAAGCCCATCAGGCTCTCGATTGTACCTTCTCAAAGGATGGCAGCTGGCTGTCCACCCCATGGGCTGCTCCCTCTCAAGTCCAGGAGACAAGCGCACAAACTCTGCCCGACCCAAGATACCCACAACATCCTGCCTTGCTGATGTGGGTGAGAAACAGAAATCACACGGAAAAGGAAACTGAGGCACAAGAGGTCAGGTGACTTGCTCAGGGGGATTAGAGGCAGTAAGACAGGATCTGAATGCAGGTCCCCTGAGCTTCTGCAATTGCTCCAGAGACCCTAGTAGTAGAGAAGGCGCTGAACTGAGGAGGTGCTTTAGCTTAGAGGCCAGGAGCCATTTACAGCGTTCCCTCTCCTAGGGTGGGCCCTCAACCTGCATTCCCAGAAGGCCCCAGGGAGCTGGACTCCAGAACCCAGCTGGCCCAACTCCTCAGTTTACAAATGAGGAAACTGAATCCCAGGACTAGAAGCTGCCATAGCCCAGCACCTTTCAGCCAAAAGCAGGGGAGGCGGGGTCTGGTGCTTTGACCCCATTCAGATTATGAATTTTCTCTCCCATCATCCCTCCCAATAAGGTAATGGCAGTGAGCTTCGATCCAGCCCTTTAAGGTAGCAGAGGACCTTAGATGGAGCAGCTCAGAGACCCAGTAAGGTAAGTATACTAGGTGTTTTCATGTCCATGTTATAGATAAGAAAGCCAAGACTTAAATCATTATTAATCAGAGAAATGCAAATGAAGACAACTCTGAGATACCACTACACACCTGTCAGATTGGCTAGAATAACAGGGAAAGATAATGGGGAATGTTGGAGGGGATGTGGGAAAACTGGGACACTGATACATTGTTGGTGACATTGTGAACACATCCAGCCATTCTGGAGAGCAATTTGGAACTGTGCTCAAAAAGTTATCAAGCTGTGCATACCCTTTGATCCAGCAGTGTTTCTATTGGGCTTATATCCCAAAGAAATACTAAAGAAGGGAAAGGGACCTGTATGTGCCAAAATGTTTGTGGCAGCCCTGTTTGTAGTGGCCAGAAACTGGAAACTGAATGGATGCCCATCCATTGGAGAATGGCTGGCTAAATTGTGGTATATGAAGGTTATGGAATATTATTGTTCTGTAAGAAATGACCAGTAGGATGAATACAGGGAGGCTTGGAGAGACTTACAGGAACTGATGCTGAATGAAATGAGCAGAACCAGGAGATCATTATATACCTCAACAACGATACTGTTTGAGGATGTATTCTGATGGAAGTGGATTTCTTCGATAAAGAGATGATTGAGGCCAGTTCCAATGATCCTGTGATGGAGAGAGCCATCTACACCCAGAGAGAGGATTATGGGAACTGAGTATGGACCACAACATAGCATTCTCACTCTTTTTGCTGTTTGCATTTTGTTTTCTTTCAGTTTTTCTTTTCCTTCTTTCTTGATTTGATTTTGTGCAGCAAGATTACTGTATAGCTATGTATACATATATTGGATTTAACATATTTTAACATTTAACATGTATGGGACTACCTGCCATCTAGGGGAGGGGGAAAGTGGGAACAGAAAGTTTTGCAAGGGTTAATGTTGAAAAAAAAGAAAGAAAGCCAAGGTTCAGAGGGCTTAGGCAACTCAGGGCCACAAATGAGAAGTTCCAGAGGCAAGATTTAAACAGAGTTTAAAAACAGTCATCTCCAATCAGAATGCTTGGACTGCCTCAGTGACTTGATACTCACAGCCACAAGGCTGGGGCCCTGGCCGTGGGACAGAGCCGAGGAGGGTGTGGGCCCCCTTTCACCCTATCTCTCTCCAGAGCCCGCAGGTTCTGCCCTACTACCAGGTTCTCTACTGGGGAGGGTGAAGGTCCTCACCCCGAGGAGGTCAAGCTAGGGGGTCTTTCTAACAAGACAGAGAGAGAGAGAGAGAGAGAGAGAGAGAGAGAGAGAGAGAGAGGAGAGAGAGAGAGAGACAGAGACAGACAGAGACAGAGACAGAGACACAGAGAGAGAGAGATAGAGAGAGACACACAGAGAGACAGAGACAGAGACACAGAGAGACAGAGACAGAGAGAGACAGAGAGAGAGACAGAGACACACAAAGAGAGACACACACAGAGAAACAGACACAGAGAGATGGAAAGGAAGAGAGAGAGAGACAGAGAGAGGAGGCGGGGAGGAAGGGAGGGAGGGTAGAGACAAACACAGACGCAAAGAGAGAGATAGAAGCAGACAAAGAGGCAGAGAGAGAGACAGAGACAAAGAGAGACAGAAACAGACACAGAGACAGAGAGCGGCTAGTCTCCGGAGAGCAGGCAAGAAGTCAGCACCTCCCTCCATTCAGGAAACTCCCAGTGAAGTGATGGGAACCTTCCGACCGCGCCCAGCCCGGCCCTGAGGATGAGGGAGGGAGAAAGGAAGTGCCACACAGAGCAGCCTCCACACCAATCACACTTCGGGGGGAGGAAGCCTGACTCTTGGGGTGGGCTTGCCCCTCCCCGCCCCAGGCCCACCTAGCGCCTGCCCACAGGTTCCTGGGGAGGGGGCGGCCCCCAGGGCCGGTGTCCCAGTGGAGCAAGCCTCTGGGCAAGGCGCCTCCCCTCCCCGGCCCCCAGGAACCTCGAGCACAAAAGGAGGGGCCTGGATTGTGCAGTCTCCGAGGTGCTACAATTCCAAGGTGGGAGGCACTGGGCCTGGAGTCAGAAAGACCCAAGTTCAAATCCGACCTAAGATACTTCCTGGACCTCCCTGGGCAAGGCAGTAAGCCTCTGCTTGCCCCAGTTTACTCAACTAGAAAATGAGGATGGTCCAGGTACCTGCCTCCCAGGGATGTGAGGAGGGAGTGAGATATCTGTAAAGCCGTCAGCAGGCGCCTGGCACTTAGTAGGTGCTTTATAAATGCTCTTTTCCTTCCATTTCACGGGTCCCAGCAGCCCCAAGCTTTGCCTTGACACCCCCCAGAGCCACGTGGTGGGGGCCTCTCCCGGGCCTGGGGGTGTTGGCCACCTCCTCTGACAAATGCACTAAATCATCCCAAGGTCTCTGCCCCCCATGCCAGGCGACGCATGAACCAGAGACTTCCCCTTTCTCCTTACAAGCCAGGCCCCAGACTCGGGGCAATCCCTTCCCATGTTCCACTGCAACATCTCAGCCTGCCCCACGAGAAGGCATCCCGCATAATGAGGTTTCTCCCTCCAAAAGGATCCTGTGGTCCATGGCTGGTACTATTCCCAACATGCTTTGCACATCTGCAGCCCATCAGGGGAAAGAGCCCCCACTGTCTCCTTGACCTTTGAGAAAGGTCCTCTGAGAGGAAGGGGCAGGAGCATCCTGTAGCTCCTCAGCCAGACTTCAGGCGGGGGCAGAGGCCCACTCTCCTGTGCCAAGCAGCACAATCCCTGCCCTCCAGCTACTTCCGCTCTACAGCTGTGCTCTGAGCCATAAGCTGTTCCCAAAGGTGGGATTAACTGGTGGGGGGGGAATCCTCATCCCTTCCCCTCTCTGCTCCTCTCCTCTCCTGGGACCGTGCAAATTCCCACCTTCCCCTTCGGAAGCAGTGATGGCGGCCTAACCCCAGCCTGGACACCTAAACACAGGTGCTGCTGGGAAAAATCTGCCCCTCACCTCTGTCTCCTCAGACTTGGGTCAGTTGACCACAGAGAAGAGTCTGCCTTCTTCCCCACTCAGAATGGGAGGAGCGGCTGCAGACAGTCTCTGCGACCTGCCCCTAGAGCCTCCCATCTCTGCCCGGCTCCCGGCTCCCTATTACTTCTAGGGCTAAATACTGTCCCATCTTCCTCGACTGTCTTCTCGTGCAAGTTTGTCGATGGCTCTAAGATGAGGCCCCGAGCACATGCACACGACGGGTAAGTGTGCCCATATGAGAGGGCAGGGTTACACTCTCCAAAGTTTGAAGACTCCCGATGGGGGGCCAATGAAGCCACAGCTGATGAGAGCATGGCTGATGTGCCCACAAGGGAGGTCCGGAGATCGAGGGGAGACACGGAGGGTGGGGGTTAAATGCATGGAACTGATTTTTCTGGAGAAAGAAAGGGGCCCATTGAAGGGCTCATGTGGGGGATGTCTTAGAACAGGGCTTTATCTTAGCTAGCCAGCCCCCAGCAGAAGACCCTTGCCCTTCCTCTTCCAAAGGCCTGGGCTATTTTACAGAGTCTAACCCCACCCAACCCGCTCCTCTCCGATCCAGACCATGGACTGCTGGGGAGCGCTCTGTCTGACCCCACACTCCCCCCTGATCCCGGAGGGGGCTCCACACTTGGAAGGGGAGCCAGCCTTGGGCAACAGTTATAACAGCCCTCCCCCTTCCCCACCCCCAAGGCCGCAAACTCCAGCTAGGAGAGAGCCATGCCCTTGGAGAAGGGAGGCAAGGACCCACACGCCGTCCAAGGTGGAGGGGGAGCCAAGGACCCAGCTCAGAACTTGGTAAAGAAAGGGCCTATTTGCTTAGAGAAGTCCTCACCAAGGGCCATGGCCTCTCCACACGCATAAAGAGGGATATTGTCTCGAAATCTATTCCCCAAGTGGGAGAAGGCCTAGATGGGGGCAAACGGGAGCCAAGCTGGGCTGCAGGAAGAGCCGGCTCAGTGAGGGGACGAGGCCACGAGAAGGGCCGCAGAAACGGGCTGGGAGCCAGACCTGCCTCACCTTCCCGGGGTCCGAAACCTCCCTGAAATCTGGGGAATGGAGCCTTTCTCCAAAAGATGCAAGAAATAAGAGCCAGAGGAGCACAAAGAACACCCCTTGTATGAAATACCGTTGTCCAAACAATCTGAGAAAATGGGAGTTCCCAGACCCCTAGAAATCCATCCAGGGACCCCCGGAACGGGGGCTAGAGTTTCCAGGACCGAGGCTGGGGGCTGGCCCGCTTCCAAGTTGAAGAGGAGAACTCCTCCTCACAGAAGTGCCCCAAGGCTTCCAGCCACGAAGCCAACCTGCAGACGCTCTGGAACAGCCTTGACCGGGCCAGGCCGGGGGCTCCTAAGGAGCGGAGGTCAGGCCAGGCCAGGCCAGGTCACTGTGGGATGTGAGGGTCGGAGGGGGAGCTGAAAAGGGGGGAAGAGGAGGAGATCAGCCTCCTCTGCAGCACGTCCTCACTTGCAGATCGGGGCTTTCTCCGGGGCTGCCCGGCCTCCCCAACGTGGCTCGCTCTCGGGGGCGTTTGTTGAGCCCCGAGTCTCGCCCCTCTCTCTCCAGGGATTCCTCGAGGTGAACTACGTTCTCTCTCCAAAAGAGAGCAAGTCTCCCCCCTCCCCACGCTCGCGCTCACCCTCACACTCACTCGAAGCGGTCTCCATTTCACAGCGCTCTTCCCCTGCCCCCTGCCCAGGGGGGCTTCAAGCAGATTCCAGCCCCACAGAACAAACAAACACTGAGGCAGCGGCGGCGGCACAGCTGGGCTCTCAGCCCCGGGCTTCCCCGCACTTGGTAACCCGGGAGCCCGCGCTGGAAATCGGCCGGGAGGGCCCGGGATGGAAGCGGCCCGGGGAGGGCCCGGGAGAAGCAGGCGGGGGTGGGTGGGCGGTGAGCGAGGAGGGGGCTGGGAGGGGAGCGCGCCAACTCTTGGATCTCGTCGTACCCTCGGAGGCGGGCGGTTTGGGAAGACGGGACCTCTCCAGCTTGAGCCCGGCTCCCTGCGCTCCTTCCTCTCCTCCTCCTCCTCCTCCCACCCCCTCCTGGGGGGGCACCGTCCCCGGGGCGATCGGGGAGGAGCCGGGGGGTCGATCGGCAGCTCGGCTTGGGGCTCCCCGAGAGCCCGCTCCGGGCCGGCTCCGTGCGCCAGGGATCCGGGGCCCTCGGGAGCAGGGCTCCCGGGGTTCCCCAGGTCCCGGCCCGGCTCCGCTGGCCCGCTGGCCCCCGCCCCGGGCCGGCCGGCCAGCGAGGTGCGCGCCGGCTTCGGGCCCGCCTGCTCCCCACGAGCCGCCCCCGACTGGTTCCCAGTCCCTATCCAAGCCGCGTCCGGAGGCGGGCACTGACGGTCCGCGCCTGTCCACATGTGTGCACGCTGGCCCGCGGAGCCCGCGGTCTCCCAGGGCCGGAGGGAGGCCGACGGGGCGGCGCGGGGCTCGAAGCGCCCCTGGGCCGAGTCTGGGCCGTGCCCTGCGTCGCTCCCGCGCCCGCGCCCTCTGCCCGCCTGCCCACCCGCGGTGCCGGCCCATCCGGAGCCCGGCCGCCGCCGCTTACCTTGGACACCAGCAGCGGCTCGCCGTGCTCGAGCCCCCCTTTGAGAGTGAAGCCCCAGGGCGCGCCCCCCTGCAGCTGCACATGGGCGTACTGGCAGGCCCCCGGCCGGAACTCCATCCTGGCCCCCGGCCCCTCGCTGCCCTCGCCGCTGCCCCCGGGCTCCATGGCGGCCGCTAGCCGCTCCTCCGAAGCGCCGCCACCATCGCGCCCTGCCGCTGCCCGGACGGCCTGGGCCGGCTGGCCGCGCTACGCCCCCGCTGCCCCCGCTCCTCGGGCCGCAGCAGCAGCAGCAGCGCCGCCCGGCGCAGCGCAGGGAGGGCACGGGGTGGCAGGGCCGAGGAGGGCAGGGCAATCGAGGCGAGCCGATCGGAGGAGGAGGAGGAGGAGGAGGAGGAGGAGGAGGAGGAGGAGGAGGAGGAGGAGGAGGAGGAGGCAGCGGCAGCACCAGCGGCAGTACCAGCGGAACGGGACGGGGCGGGGCGGGGAGGGCCAAGGGGGCGGGCCAGGGCCGGGGTGGGGGGGTTGCCTCCGGAGGCAGGGAGAGAGGGAAGGAACTAGGGAGGGAGGGGAGCTCAAAAAAGGCCCGAGCGGCCGGCCCGGGAATGGGGGGAAAAAAAGAGCCGGGAGGGCGGGGAAAGGCGCGTAATGGACAATGCTGAGGAGCAATGGGAGGGGGCGGCCACCGGGGCCTCTTTTCGCAGCAGTGGTTACATTGTTTCCTTCTGCCGGGGGCCCCCTCCCCCCTCGAGACAAGTTCTCCCCCCACACCTTTTCCCCCTGCCTGCCTTCCCGCGATCCCAAGTGGGGGCCGTTCCGGGGGCGCGCGCTGCTCCGCGGGAACTTAAAGTTGTTGGCGGTCCCGGGACGGGAAAGTGTGAGGGCCGCTCGTTCCCGCGCCGGGAGTCCGGGACGCCCACCCCGTCACTCGGGCCGGGACCTTCGAGGCGGGAAGGCGGAGGGGGGCGGAGGAGGCAGGGGAGCCGGCCCTGGCTAGGCGGATTCTCTCTCGGGAACCCCCTTCCCCACCGCACTGGGGGGCTAATAGCGCAAGGACCGAGTTAACCCTATCTTACTAGACGAGAAACTGAGGTTCAGAGCGTTCGCAGCGTTGACTCGATCCTGAAGTTCAAGGAGTTGAAAATCGAGCGTTTTCACTACTCCCCCTCACTCAGGAAAGCGAGGCCGGCGGCCTTAAGTAACTTGCCCGAGCTCCCGCAAGTCCGGAGCAGCCGGAGCGCGATTGGAACCCAAGCCCTCTGCCTCCGGTGCTCCTGCCCCCGGAGACGAGGGGGAAAGACCCCCTTTCCCAGAGGCTCCAGCGTTTCCTGGCACGGGAGGCCTTATAAGACTCCCCCTACACCATATTGCACTCGGAAAAAGCAGCAACATGATGTAAACTCGGGGCAGCCAGGGGCTCGGCTGGGGGGGGGGGCGCTACGGCAGGGGGCTCTCCCAAAATGAGCACCCCGGCAGAAGCCGGCTTCACCTGAGCCCCCAGCCTTGGCCACCAGCTTCGCGCTGGCCCATCGGGCGGACGGCCGGGCCTCCTTGGTAAAAAGGAAGAGGCTGGGCCAGAGGCCAGAGCCGGCAGCTTTGGGGTTCCCCAGACTCTTCATAAGGAAACCCCAAGTTTCAGTTAGAGAGGAGCGCAGGCTTTGCTGCCATCCCGGGTGCGGAGCGCCCTGGAGCCCAAGAAAGAGCCCCGAGACAGCCCCGCCCCCACCCCACCCGGAGAACTCCCTCCATGGCGGTGTGTGAAGCCGGAGCCCACTGAGGACTGCGGCTGCGGGGCACAGGGAGCCTGGATCCTGCCTGAGGCTTTCCCCTTTCTCCTTCCCCTCCTACAGGTGGTAAGGCCCTGTTACAGATGGGGAAAGTGAGGCACAGGGAAGTGAAATGACGTGCTCAGGGGCAGTCTCCAAAGCTAGGATGGAAACCTAGGTCTTCCTGACTCCCAGCTCTAGCTCTGGATTCTCCGAGGCCTGGAGGGAGTGGTCAGGAGGAGGTGAGAGCTCCTCTTTAAATATGGCTGCACATCAATGGCCAAAATACTCCACCAACAAAGACCTGGAAACCGAGTAGGCCGCCCTCAGCTGGGGAATGGCTGCGATGGTCTGTGGACATTATGGAATACTATTGTTCTGTAAGAAACGAGCAGCAGGAGGATTTCAGAGAGGCCTGAGGGACTTCCAGGAACTGATGCTGAGGGATGTGAGCAGGACCAGGAGATCACTGTTCAGGGCAACAAGACTATAAGATGATCAACTCTGATGGACGTGGCTCTCTTCACCCATGAGATGATCCAGGCCAGTTCCAACGGTCTTGTGATGGGGATCCATCTGCACCCAGAGAGAGGATTGTGGGAACTGAGCGGGGATCACAACATAGCATTCTCACTCTCGGTTGCTTTTTGCTCATGTTTCTCTTTCTCCTTTTTCCCTTTTTGATCTGATTTTTCTCATGCAGCAAGATCAATATGGAAATACACTTAGAAGAATTACACACGTTTTACCTACGCCAGATTACTTCCGTCTAGGGGAGGGAGGGTGAAAAATAGGGAACACGAGGTTGTGCACAGGCGAACGTTGAAAATAATCTTTGCATCGCATGTATTTGGAAAAATAAAAAGCCGTTCCAAAATAGGCCACCGAGTCACAGGGGGCACGTTCTCCACACGTGCGCGTGATTCAAACAAGACTGGCAAACGCTACCTTGCACACAACTCACTGAACGCCTAGGTGCCTCACATGCAGAGGGGAGGGCCGGACTCCAAGGCCTTTCAGGTTCCTTCCAATTATCCTTGATCCCAGGAGAGGGGACCAAGTGGGTGGAAAACAATATTTAACCTTCAGTTAGTTGTTCCGGACTGAGGACCGTGACCTCCATGAGCAGAAACTGGAAGGAGGTGGGAGCTGTTGTTCCCCACGGGGGCCCCGGTGTTAGTCACCCCAGCAAGCGTGCTCTTGGGGATCCGTTTGATGACATCATTTGTGCACTTGTGGATAAGCATGCCCTCAAAGGACCAGCATTCAGTGGAGGATATTCCCCTTGTCCCAATCTAAGTCTCCATTCAGCTGCCAAAGTGATGTTCCTAAAATGCAAAGTGACTTGCATCTCTCTGTGTGTCTCTTTATTTGTCTGTCTCTGTCTCTCTCTCAGTCTCTCTTTCTATTTCTGTTTTTGTTTTTCTCTCTCTCTGTCTCTTTGTTTCTCTGTCAGTCTCTGTCTCTTAGTCTCTCTATTTCTGTTTTTGTTTTTCTCTCTCTATCAGTCTCTGTCTCTCTCTCAGTCTCTCTATTTCTGTTTTTGTTTCTCTCTCTCTCTGTCTCTGTTTCTCTGTCGGTCTCTGTCTCTCTCTCAGTCTCTCTATTTCTGTTTTTGTTTCTCTCTCTCTCTGTCTCTGTTTCTCTGTCGGTCTCTGTCTCTCTCTCAGTCTCTCTTTCTATCTCTGTTTTTGTTTTTCTCTCTCTGTCTCTTTGTTTCTCTGTTTCTCTGTCTGTCTCTGTCTGTTCCTGTCTCTGTCTCTGTCTCTCTCTCTTACACACATACACACTCTCTCCATGCCAGTGTTTTCCCACTTCCTCTAGCATGAAAAATCACCTTCTCTGTTTGGTATTTAAAGCCCTTCCCAAGCCGGCCCCTTCCTGGCTCTCAGTCTTCCCCCACATTACACGCCTCTACACACCCTGTTGTGTGTTGTTGGCCTAGCTGGCCAGCTTGCCTTAACGCCTCCTACTTGCTCCGTCTCCCATCTGCACGTCTCCGGACTGGCAATCCGCCATCCTTGGAGCACTCTCCCCCCTCACCTCTCAGAATCTCCGGCTTCCTCAGCCGGAGCTCAGAAGATACCTTCCGCGGGAGTCCTCTCCGAGGTGCCTGGCCGCTCCCAGTTTCACCTCCGAGGGGACTTTCCGCCCATTCTGTGGGGCTCTTCTATGTACCTATTTAATATACAGGTTTCTCAAGCGATCAACTCTTCTGAAGCACCTACAGCGTGCCAGTCACCGTCTCCCCTTGCTCTTTAAAAGCAGGGTTTTTTTCTGTACATAGTAGGCACTTAAGAAATGCTCCTTGATTCTTCTGCCGTCATCTGGTTATTTACCAACTTCAACAATCCTAGTAACTGCTTGTTACTACGTTATTTGATGAAATGTTTTCCTTTTGCACTCATCGTGCTCTCTGGTTGGCTAGAGAACCACTAAACACTTCAGTGGGGGAGGGGGACCATGGAGGCTTTGGGGGTTTCCTCATTTGAGGGGTTCAGGTTTTTTGGTAGAAGCTAGCCCAGAGAATACCTTGAACCTGGCGTGGCCATTTCCGGGACCCCTCACGTGAAGTCCCGGGACTTCTTCCCGTGCCATCCCCTTGTCTCTGGACGCTCTCGTGTGGAGTCATTTACCATCCGACTCCCGGGAGCTGAGCCTGGATTTCCCCGCTTCGGGGTCAGAGGCAGCTCACAAACTTCATGACTAGCAGTATCGTTTGACCTTCTGAACAAACTCACATGACGCAGCACCTCTTGGGAAGGCCGGCGGTGAACAGACTTGGAAGAAAGTTGGGATGTGGTCGGAGCCGCTTTCTGTCTGTGGGCATCTGGGGTTTGGGGCTCGGTGGATTTATGCTCATTGATGCTTTTCCTCCGATGGCCCGGCTTACTATTTTCCAGCTCTAGTTCTCAAATTTAACCAGGACAAATCTCCCTTCCGGGTAGAAATTTACAAGCCAAGTAAGTCAACAACCATTTGGTAAGCACCCACGATCCAACAAGCATTTAGTAAGCACCCACGATCCAACAAGCATTTAGTAAGCACCCATGATCCAATGGGCATTTAGTAAGCACCTAAGTGTAAGGCAACAGATCTCAGTGGATCAAAAACTGCCCTTGGAGCCAGGAAGCCCCTGGTTCAAATCCCACCTCAAAAACATCGATTGACTAGTGACCCCAGAAAAATTGTTTAACCTCCAGTGGCTCAGGGAACCCTCTTCAGAGGGTCCTGACTGGCATGGGTAGAGGAAGTTCCCCCCTCCCAGGAGAAATCCCAAGTCTAGACCAAAGAAAAGGCACTTGTTAAGAGCTGCCTGTGTACCAAATCTATGTACCAGGAGTCTAGAGAGCAAAGAGCAAAGGGCCTGTGGCAGGTGTAGAAAGGGGCTTCCCAGCATATGAATTCATGAAACAATGCTGCCCACCAAAGCAGAGCCAGGCCTCCTCTGCTTAGGGCCGGACCCCAAACACAGGGGGACACAGATTTTTATGCGTTAAAAAGCCGCCATCAAATAAGGCCAATTAATTCAAAGGAAGCACTACATTAGGTGAGCTGATTTCTAATCGGAGGAAAGGTCAGGTCTTTTCTGAATAGGGAGGGGGAGAGAGAACAAGCGCAATTCCCCCAAATCCCCCCCCAGGTGTCTGGGAAGATGAGCACAACGACTGATGAGAAGGGGCCAGTTTTTGGATAAGACACAGGGCTCGTTTGAGATGACGGTTGTGAGGAAACTCCTTGCATCGATCATTGGGTCCGACTGGGTGGCTGGGTAGCATCCATAGTGCTCCCATAGTGCAACGTTCTTTCTACTGCTTGATCCCCAGCCTTGAGAAGCTCTCTTCACATCCACAAAATACTTTGGGACACCATCATCCGGTGAGCAGGCAGGCTAGAAGGGGCTCGGAGGCCCCACGGAAACCCCATCCGAGGTGACTGGGGCTCAGGGCTGGCAATGGAAAAGAAAAGACAGGGCCAAGAAGTATTTTTAGTGGCTAATACAAGGGGCTGGGGACCAGATTGGTCACATGGGTTCTTGCTGGATTTAGAGCGAGGAGGGCCCTTCGAGCCCATCTGGTCTTCCCTCCTCATTTTACAGAGGAAGAAACCGAAGTGGCCCATGGAGGGGAAGGGACCTGCCCGAGATCACACAGATAGAAAGTAGAACAAGAGCAGACCGAGAGATCCCAGAACGTGGAGCCTGGGAGCCTGCGAGACACATGGGCCACTTGGAAGAGGGTCCCAAGCTTTTGGCTTGTTTTTGAACCCCCAGCACCTAGCAAGGGCCCTAGTATGCATCAAGCACTTAGCAAATGCTTATTAAGGAATCTGATTGGTTGGTTGAGGTGATGGTTCAATTCATTAGAAACCAAGCATTTATTAAGCACCTACTGTGTGCCAGACTCTCTACTAGGCCCCGGGGGCTACAGAGGCAGTAACCAAAGGCCCTGCCCTCAAGGACTTTCCATTCTACCGAGAATTACAACAGAGACAAATGGGCAAATGGCAACTGGAATCAGAGTCACAAAATTTCTTTCAAGAGGGAGGTGTTGGGAAAGGTTTCCTGTAGGAGATGAGATGAAAGGGAGGAGAAGGAGTCCAGAGGGGAGCCCCTCTAGACTGGAGCCCATTGAGAAGCTAGGCCTGGACATACACACACACACACACACACACACACCATTCAGTCATCAAACTTTTACTAAGAGCCTACTGTGTGCCAGGAAACTGTAGGAGCAGCAAAGCGATGAGGGAATGATTGTTTCCTCTTGACGCCCTCACCCCCGTGACCTATGACTGATCACACCTTGCCAAGCCCCGACTCTGGACGGCTGCCATCAGCTCCCTGACTGGAGCTGGCAAAAATCACGAAACTGTGCCGATCGGCCCACTCCCCATCTGGGTTCTCTCATTTCCATTCAGCCCTCACCGTAGCAAGGAGAGAGATCTTCTTCTCCCTGATGGCCGCACTCCCCCGTTCCTGAAAGCGGCTATTTCCAACTTTGTCTTCTCTCCTCCAGCCTCCCCCAGTGCCTCCTTCTCTCTCAGCTGAGGCCCTCGCTGGTGCTGCTTCTGGAGAGCTCCCTCTTCTCCCCTTCTCTCACATCCTTCTCACATCATGTGTCACGTGAAGAAGTAGCCCTTCTCCATGCCAAGGCCAACCTTTCTCCGTGCGGAGGTGATACTATCCACTGCCATCTTCTCCGGGCAATGCCATCTGTCACATCTACCACCATCTTCTCCAGGTGACGCCATCTGTCGCATCCGTCACCATCTTCTCCAGGCCATCTGCCGCCATCTTCCCCGGGCAATGCCGTCTGGCTGGACCTGGTACGGAACCCCTCTGTCCCCTCACCACAGGGCCCTCCCCACAAGACCCTCCTTTTCTTCCTTCCTAATTCATTCCCTTTCTCAGTCCCCACAAAATGTTTTCTGAACTTTCTCTTTCCTTTATACCCCTCCTCCCCTTCTCCTCATTACCCCCCTTTTCCTTTCCCCATCACTTGACAAAGACACGGCCCCACCAAGGCCAACTCCTTTCCAAGTGCCCCTGATCCCGTCGCCTGCAGTCTTTTCCAGCAGATTATCTTTTCAATCAGCCCTTCTCTCTAATTTCCACTCATCCTTTCAACTGGTTCCTTCCCGACTGCCTCCAAAACATGCCCAGATCTGCCCCATTCTTTGAAAACCGCCTTCATCAGACCCTGCCGCCCCTTCCCAAGCTATCAGCCAAGGCTCCTCCGGTTCTCTGACAAGCACTCCAAAAAAGCTGCCATCACCCTCTTTGTAGTGGCCAGAAACTGGCAACTGAGTGGCTGCCCTTCAGTGGCTGAATAAAGTGTGGTATATGGATGTGATGGAATATTATTGTTCTGTAAGAAATGACCAGCAGGATGACTACAGAGAGGCCTGGAGAGACTTACATGAACTGATGCTGAGGGAAATGAGCAGAACCAGGAGATCATCATATACCTCAACAACAATACTATGTGATGATCCATTCTGATGGACGTGGCCTTCTTCAGCCATGAGAGGAACCAAATCAGTTCTTATACAGCTACGCCTAGGGAAGGAACTCTGGGAAATGAGTGTG
The DNA here is from genome assembly GCF_016432865.1 of Antechinus flavipes. NCBI lineage: Eukaryota > Metazoa > Chordata > Mammalia > Dasyuromorphia > Dasyuridae > Antechinus > Antechinus flavipes. The sequence goes on from NC_067404.1 coordinate 81,932,033, forward strand.
GAGCACAACATAGCATTTCCACTCTTTCTGTTACTGTTTGCTTGTATTTTTGTTTTTCTTCCCAGGTTATTTTTACCTTCTTTCTAAACTTGATCTTTCTTGTGCAACAAGAGAACTGTAGAAATGTGTGCACATATTAAGATATACTTTAACTTGTTTAACATGGATGGGACTGCCTGCCGGCTAGGGGAGGGGGTGGGGGGAAGGAGGGGAAAAGTTGGAACAGAAGGTTTTGCAAGGGTCGATGCTGAAAAATTACCCATGCGTATGTTCTGTCAATAACAAGCTATAATAAAAAAAAATTTTAAAAAGCTGCCGTCACTGGGCAACTCCATTTCCCTTCCCTTCGGTCTCTTCTGACCTCTCTGCAGTCCAGCTTCTAACCTCAGCCCTCCATTGAAATCCCACTGTCCAGAGTTGTCACAGAGATCCCACTCTCCCAAGTTGCCAACAGTCTGTTCCTTGCCAGAAATGATGGTCTGATTTTTTCCTCGGGCCTAGTCAGCGATTCTCAAACTCTAGCTGCACTTGACGCCGTTGCTCGGAACACTCTCTCTCCAGCCTCTCATTAAGAGACCTTGGAACCGGGGCCTCTCTTTTCCAAGCTTCTTACACCTTGCGAGTCTGCATGTTCTCTCTAGATCAGCCACAAGCCTCCCTGCCGCTCCTCCTGCTCCTGTGTCTGTGCTCCCCTGCCTGGCGTGAACTCCCCCACCGCCATTTCTCAGACTCCCTGGCTTCCTACTTAGAGTCTCAGCTCAGACCTCTCCTTCCTCGGAAGGGCCTTCCCCAGCTCCTGAAGCCTTCCCTCCTTTTGAAGTTGCCTTTCACCCACTGGGTGTGATCGCCAGTTTCTTCAGGTTTTGTCCCCCATTAGAACATCCTCTCCTTAAGGCAAGTTCTGGTCTTTCCTTGTACAGATGGAGCTCAGTGGGAAGTACTTAGTCCACAATAGGTGCTTCATCATATTTATGGACTCATTGAATGGAGAGATGACTCTTGATCACCTTGATGATGGAGCAGCTAGGTGGTGCAGTGGTTAGAGCACCAGCCCTGAAGTCGGGAGGACCTGAGTTCAAATCTGATCCCACACACTTAACACTTCCTAGCTCTGTGACCCTGGGCAAGTCACTGAACCTCAAGTGCCTCAGCAAAAACAAAAAAACAAAAAAAAAAGATTCGTAATGATGTCCCACACAGAGAGCTCACCCCTCTTTCCCAATGTATGCTCACCCCACAGGCCTGGCTCATTTTACAGATGCAGACCATTGAGGCAAACCTACCAATGCAGCAACCACATCTGCTCATAGAGGTAACACATGGCCCCCACATCTCGAGGGAGGGAGACCCCACGCGCCAGCTCGGGGCCTTTCATCCCAGTTCAGCCACCACATTAGCTCTTAAGGGACTCCAGATCTCACTGAGCCTCTTTTAACGGAAGCAGCCTGTCTATTTGGGGGCAAGAGGAGGCCCAGGGGAAAAGATTCCCCACCTGGGAATGAACACCTGCCGAGCTTCCGCTCCCACTCTGATCCCCTTCCCTTCCTCCCCAAAGGCCTCGTGTCCCGTCCCTCACCTCTCCCGATCTTCACCTCCCGCCGCCTCACCCATCTTCGGGCCACCCACTCAGACGCCCTCTCCCTGCCGGCCCGGGGGGATGGAGGGCCCTCTTACACTGATTCTGAACTCCCAGCTCCTCGGCTCCGATGCCGCTGCTGTGTGTGTGTCTGCCTACGGGCCCCGGCGCCCTCCTGGGGGAACAGAAACCCCTGTTCCCGGGGACAGAAATCCCATCTTAATTTAGCCGGGGATCTCCCCCAACCACAGACCTGTTGCTTAGGGGGGAAACTTAGGAAAAGTCTGTCACCCCACCGAGTGGATGAATACAAACCCAGGCAGTGGTGTCATTTAAGGGGATCGCCCAGAAATCATTCTTGAGCCTATTTCCTGGTGCTTCTGGAGAATTCTAGCAAAGGAGCGGCCTCCAAGACCACGGAGTCTATCTACCCCATACCTGAGCGACGTCCCTTACCTCCCCCTCCCAGGACGGGGAGCTCGCCACCACTCCGGTCAGCATCCGGCACTTGAGGAAAGTTCCCATTGTTAGCAACGGGGCCTAAATCTGCCTCCTTGGCTACTCCTGGCTCTTGCTGATGGCGGCAGGCACACCCACGCCTCTGCCCCCTCCACCCCCCCCCATCTTCTCTTCCACAGGCTCAAAGCCCCAATTGCTTCCCCCATCCCTGCAGCGCTGTGATTTCAAAGCTCTTCATTAGCCGGGTCTCTCTTCGGCTTATCAGTGTCTTTCCTATCTAAATGCCCGTTTTGTCATTCCTTAATAGCTCGATTGTCAGTCTAAAAATTGGTTACTCTTCTAGCTCTGTAATTGCCATCTAAATGATCTTCTACAAGGATCATTATGAGGAAGAATTATGCAAAAGGTTGGCAGGCAGCTCCATTTTCATTTGAAACCCATCATCAAAATGGTCTCCCGTTTGCTGGTTAGCAAAGGCGATGGCTCCGACGGGTTCTAATCAGAGACCACCTTGTTCGTTAAAAGCTCGGAGGACTGTAATTTACCACGAGACAGACAGCCGAGTTCCCAGAGAAGGAGCAAGGGGCGCACCCGATGCGTAGGAAGGAGCGGTTTCAAGAATCTGAGCGGTTCCCAGGTGATCCCCGACGGGGGCCATCCGGGGCGCGGGCTCGGTGAGCCTCGGTGTCGGCTTACCGGTATAAGGGTCCAAAGGAGGCGAGCAAACACTGCCAGCCAGTAGGGAGGGGTCTTGGGGCTAACGTGGTCCAAATCCCTGCTCCTATTAATGAGGAGCAGAGGGTGGGGAAACTCCCTAGGCTGGCCCAGACCCTCAAAGTCCCAGGCTCTGGGCTCAGTCTGCTTTCTTGGCCCTTCCTGGGTTCTTTATCTGCACAATTATCTCCTGCTAATGACACTCTCTCCTTCTCCTTCCTCCTCCACCTGTTGCTACCCAGCCTTCACTCCATCTTAGAGGTCGAGTCCAGCTCTCTGGACTGGCCGGTCTGGCTCCTGGCTGCTGTTCTCCATTGCAAGGTCCTCCTTTTCCTCCTCTCTCGAGCAGCTCAGCACCCATGTTCCGGGCTACATCTGCTCCCCGATTCCCTTCCCTCCTAACTCCAGTATACGTGTGGAGATCCCTCTCCGGAGACTGGCACCTTCTCTCCATCTCTAACCTCCTTCCATTTAACCAATCTATGACGTCCTCCTCTGACACTGCTCTCTCTCTCATATCTCAAGGCTTCTGTCCTTAGACCTCTCCCCGTGTTCCAGTCCTTCCAGCTCAAGCCTCCATCTTCATCAGGGCCTATGGGTATCTTTTTCCCCTTTCCCCCTGCTCTGACTTTATCTGGCTCTCTCTCTTCACCTCTCGATATCCTAAGCCAAATGCATGAACGAGCACGGGCTCGTCACAGGGTGTGCACCCACGGCCCACACTCCCCGTATATCCTCCTGACCAGTTCGACGTCGCTCTCACCTTCCATCTCCTACGCCCCTACTCCTCCTTCCATACCCCCTAATATTGTCTCACCCCCATCCCTCCTTTGGTGCTGAAATGGATTTCATGAAAATGTTCCCTGCGGTTCCCACAGCTTTGTGTCCTCTCATCTCAAATGGGTCCTCATCGTTGCGAGGCGATTTGAAAGTCGGGAGAGAAACAAGGTTTTCAGGTTAGCTTTGAGGGGAACATCAGTCTCCATTTGAGGGGAACATCGGTCTCCATTTGGTAGCCCAAGGGCACGCGTCTTAGGGACAGAAGACGCAATAACTCACAAACTCCCCAGGACTCCAGTTAGCCCCTGATAGATTCGCAGAGCCAAGGCTGCAGATGCTGCAATTGGCCGTCCCTTCATCCACGGCCATAGTTCCAAAAGATCAGACTCGACCCTGAACGAGACCCGGCCAATGGGAACGAGAGGCAGACCAGAGCAAGACTATTCAATGTTCTCTTCCAAAGAAATCGGGGGATAAAATGTAACACCATTAAACAGAACGACGAGCAAACATCAACAAAATGAATCTCATTAACTTATCGAATGTTTCAAAGCTATCCATCTAGAACGGGAGGAAAACAAGGCACTTTCCTGTTCTCATTCCCTTCTTAAGTTGAGCCTGAATTTTTGCCCAGGTCTCAGAGCCTCTTCAGTAGAGGTCAAGGATTTACTCAATCGGCCTCTGAAACAGGCTGTCATTTATGCTAGATTAGGGCTGAATCTGATCTTCCTATCCGGGAGGCCAGCTCTCTCTCCACTATTGCTGGTGCCGTGACCC